>NW_025321467.1:0-7039 GCF_019176455.1 Solea senegalensis
CGCCTCAGCCAGCGGAGCTTTTCCACTGTAACTAATCACTGTCTGCCCGCAGGACGCTGCCGCGCTGCAGCAGTCTGACCTTTGACCTGTCCAGGAGCGTCCGGTGACTCACCACATAAAGCATCCTGATATATTTCTGAGCCGTCAGCTGTGGACGGGACACTTCTCATATCTTTAAGTGATGATCGGTGGAGAATGATGAACGACGAGAGAGCTGGAGGATGAAATGAGTGATGTGGACAGTTTTCCTGTGAGGAGAGAAGAAGTTTGTGTTGAGTAAAAGCAGTTTAAACACAGACGGAGCCTCTTTATACATCTGACCATTTAAAGTTTCATGACGGTAAAAACACAATCACTAAAAGTATGGTTTTAATCCAAAATTTCACAAATAAACAGTGTAGTTTAAGTAAACGGCGTCAATAAATGTATTTTGATTACTGTTGTCATTGAATTCTCTTTAGTTCAATCAACCTTTACTATAAATACATGTCAATGGAAATACAGGTTATTTTTGTCATTTATTGTGATTCACAGTTCAAAGGATTCACATTAACAGTCGCAGTTAAAAACATAGATTCAATGAATGAATGAATGAATGAATTCAGAATGATTCAAATTAATTTAATTACAACTAATTTACAGTCAAGTCAGCACAATCCAGGTGATTTCATGATTGACTGAAATTCCACATGTGAGTTTAATGAAGTGTATTGATCAGAATGTATCAGACATTTTGAGTGAATATTTACTATTCAATAGTAAATTCACCTACATGCTATGCTGTGAGCGCCCCCTGCTGCAGAGAACCAGTCTGAGACACTGAGGGTCACTCTCAGTGAAAACATGGCTCCAAAATACTGATTTTAGCCACTTAAAAAAAGACTTAGCTGATAAAATCTCTATCAGTTTGTCTACAATAACTACGTCACATGTCCACGTCTTTATCTCACTGGGAGACAGACTTGTCCAACAGGAAACGGAAGTTTGTAAACCACTCACTCTCCCACACCAAACCCCACAGAGAAAATCAGTGGTTTTAGCTGCGGGGACACAGGAGCTGCTGCTCCTCTGCTGCCTCGTGTGGTCACTTTGTGTCACTGAGGTCAGTCTGAACAATGGATTTTAAATACCAAAGCGACTAAATAAGACATGTGAACTTAGTGATGGAGGCAGCAGTGTGTGTGTGTGTGTGTGTGAGTGCTTTACTAACTGCAGTTTCCTGTTGGAAAAGTCTGTGTCACAGTGAGAGAAAGACGTCAACATAATAATAAGCTGAGTCGTGTGTTAAGTGGCTAAAATCTGTTTTTGACTAACGTTGTAAATAATGAGTAATAACTGATAAATGACCGCTGTGTGGACAGAAAATATCAAAAGTCCCTCCTTCTTCACCTTCCGCGTTCCGTGACGACACATCCGCCAGTCTGGAAAACATGGCGGCTGTCGGTGTGTCGGACTCGCTGGCCGGTGACGTCGTGATAAAGACGGAACCGGAGGAGCTGGACTGTGAGCTGATGTCGGGCTCAGACGGAGCGCAGGTGAAGCGGGAGCCGGTGGTGACGCTGCTGGTGCCGGTGAGCGGGCTGCAGTCGCTGTGCTGGTCCCAGGACCACCGTGTGTGTGTGGGCACCAGCAGCTCCCTGACGCTGCTGGAGCTCCAGTGTGACGTCAACAGCAACAGACAGGACATGATCCTGCACCGGACCTCCATCCCTGTCCCCGCGGACGACTACCGAGTCAGGGTAACGTCACATTTAAACACGACAAATGTGTGTTTGACACGCTTTGGACGAGCTCAACACTTAGCACGGAAGTGTTAGCATAGCAGCCAAACACGAGCTAAAACACGCCGGGAGTCCCGAGTTTTCACCCTGTCCTTCAGAGACACATGTCCAACTTCTGTTTTATTAGGACATGACTTTATGTCACATACAGTTGGAGCAATTATACATGTGGCAAAACAAAGAATAACAACATCAACAGACGGAAAGAAAGAACAATAATAATATAATATTAATAATAACATACAAACGTCATGTTGCAGAATAAAGAGATAAATGTAGTGTCGACCCTCTTCGTGAGTACTCGGTCTTTTCTCGTTTAGCTCAATCTGCCAGGAATAAACTAATCCTAATCTATTCAGCAGTTTTAAAAGGGATTACACCCATCTTCTTAAATGTGAATATGTTCTGGTTTCTTTGCTTAAACTTAAATATCTAAATAGTGTTTATCACAATATTTTGCATGGTGATGTTATAGCGCTTTTGAAAAAAACAGGTTTCACAGTTCTTTAGCATATCTTTTTTTTTAACTCATAAACAAACTTTTTGTGGGTTTGCATAAAAAAATCAATTGACATTTCAATCCACTATATGGCGTCAAGTGCTTACTCTCACTAGAGCTGTTTGAGTTTATCGCAATATATCATTTAGAAAATGATTATAATAGCCTCATTGTGGCTTAAATATCGCGATAATATTGTATTGTGACTGATGTATCATGATAATATTGTATCGTGACTTAAATATCGTGATAATATTGTATCGTGACTTAAATATCGTGATAATATTGTATCGTGGCTTAAATATCGCGATAATATTGTATTGTGACTGATGTATCATGATAATATTGTATCGTGACTTAAATATCGTGATAATATTGTATCGTGACTTAAATATCGTGATAATATTGTATCGTGACTTAAATATCGTGACAATATCGCATTGTGACTTAAATATTGTGATAATGTCGTAACGTGACTTAATATATTGTGATTTAAATATTGTATTTATACAGTCCAACACGGTTACTCTGAGGTGGTGGTGGGAAATTAAATTCAGCTTCAGGCCCCATCAAGGCTTGGGCCGGCCCTGTGTTATATTTTAGTAACATTAATTAACAAAATAACAGGTAATATGTGTGTGTGTGTGTGTCAGAAACACACAGGTGGTAAGAAAACCACATCTGTGTGTGTGTGTGTGTGTGTGTGTGCGTGCGTGTGTGCGTGTGCTGGTTGTTGTTGCGTAAACATGGTTTTAGGAGCACAGCCAGGCTCATATTCACCAGTGTGTGATTAGTTTGGCAGCGATGGATGTTTCCCTGTATTTTCGTTTATTTGCTAAACTGAGAGACAAAGATAATGAAAGCGATAGAGACAGAGAAACAGTTTTGTTGTGGTAAATGTCCCGGCACAGCTGCTCCAGTGTTTGCTTATAATGACTGTTTATCGGCTCCACTTCCAAAAATCCACTTGGCAGAAGAACGAGTGGATGGAGCGGAGTTTAATAATCCACTCGACACAGTGGCAGAAGGCTAAAGTTTGTTCTTTTATAAATATGATGAACGGCCTCTAAGTAGGAGGCTCATTCTGTTCATCTGGTGACAGTGGGAGCTGCCATGTCAACTTCTTTATGATTCTAACTCGTGTTAATGGATTCATTAAAAAGTTGTTTGGTGGTTTGAGCAGTCTATGTGTTATGATCATGATCATCACTTTTTCATTTGATGTATAATAGTTTTGTTTTTGACACAGTCGGTGTCAGATTTTAGGAGTCAAAGTTTAACTCTTTGTCGTGTGTGTTTTGAGATGTTTACATTCTCGCCCTCAGGGTCCAGAAGACCTTTATGAAATCCTAATTCTTCACTTTTGTCTGTGACGGCGTTCAGGTGGGAACTGCAGCAGAGGAAAGTGAAGCGATGGAGAGGTTCAGTTCACACCCGGACCCGACTGTGAGGCAGCTTTTCATGGCCGACAGAGTGATGAACCCGTTGCTCGGAGCGCAGAAGGGAATAAAGTACAGCTGCTGGTCTCCGTTAGGTTGTGACTCCAGCGGACGTTGTTTACTCGCTTGTCTCACACTCGACCACAGACTCACCGTTCACCACAGCCTCAAGCGTCTGGAGTGGAGCACGCTCGTCAACTTGACAGAAAAGTACAACGAGAGGCTGAGGGAGCGAGGCTACGCCAAGAAAGACAAGGAGGCGGCGCCGGCGAGCTTACAGGACTTTGAGGAGCTGCAGCGGCGTTATCGCATGCAAACGCCCATGAGGATGGAGTGGTCCAGTATTTACATGGTCAAACAGGTGCAGGACAACAACCTGTGCAAAGACGTGGAGATGGTCTTCCTGGCTGTCCTCATGGAGAACGGTGACCTCGTCTTGTGGAAGTTTGAGTTGCCGTTCGTGGACGGCGCGGACGCCGCCTTCTATGACGTCATCGAGTCGGGCATGACTCGACCCAGGGACTTGGCGTGGTGGGAGTACGACAACGCGGAGCGGCGGATGAGCGGCCTGATCGTGGGCAGCGAGGTGGGACCTGTGAAGATCATGCCGGTCAGTCTGTCGGGGGTCAAAGGTTACTTCACCCTGCGACACCCGGTCATCATGTGGAAGGAGTGCGACGAGATCGCGGCGGAAAACATCAGGTGTGTTCAGATGGTTCACCCCATCCACAAGTCCAACTGCAGCCTCATCGTCGCCTCCCGCGGATGTTACGTGTTCTGGTGTCTGCTGGTGATTTCTCCCGCTGGACTCGACGTACACAACTCTCACGTGGCCGGGCTTCACTCGCTGCCCGTGGTCTCGCTGGCGGTCAGTCAGCACGGCACTGCGCTGTACACGTGCTCCGTCGACGGAGGCGTAAAGAAGCTGACGCCGACGTTCAGCAGCCAGTCTTTGAGTTTCATACAAGAGGACACGCTGCAGATGGAAGAGCTCGCAAACCGAAGGATCCACGGGATCGCCGTCAGCCACAACGGAGCGTACATCGCGGTGGTCAGCACACAGGGTATAACGGACAGTCTCCACCCACTCAGCAGGACGTACCAGGTTCACTTTGTCACGCTGAAAACTCCACAAACGGCCGCGTCGCTGCTGCTCAATTCTCCCTCACAAAACTTGTACAAAATGGCCGACGTGCTTGACATCGTGAGGTGGCACGTTTTAAAAAACAAGAAGATCCCAGAGTTTCTGCAGGAGGAGCTCGATCGAAGGATCCAGGAAGTGAACGTGCCATATTTGTGGCGCCTCAAGCTGTTTTTGGTGCGCGTGCTTTACCAGTCGCTGCAGACTCCGCCCACGAGTAACCTGTGGAAACCCAGTCAGGACGGAAGCAAGGTGTTTGTGAGGGACACAGAGGACAGGGGGGACAACAGAGACGAGTCTGTGGGAGTCAAACAGGAGAAGGAGACTCACGAGGAGCGATTAGAGGAGGTGCAGGCTTGGATCAGTACTGTGGAGACGCACCTGATGAGAGAGAACATAAAGAAGGTGCTGGGCGTGGTCTACCTCAACACCTGGAAGAGCAACCAGATCAACATACCCATCTGTGAGCTGGTGGACTACCTCGAGCAAGACACCGACGACAGAGATGTGGAGGTAAATGACCTGTCACTCATCATCAGACATCAACCACCTGATCACAGTGATGTCATGAATAATCTTAATCTTCTTATTTTACAAAATTCTGGTTTCATAAACACAACAAACAAAACCCTGCTTTAGTACTTGTGATTCATTGACTTGTCAGCTTTTAAATGTGAACATTTTCTGGTTTCTTTGCTTCATTAAACAAAGAATCATGTGTTTTTGTGGATTATGCTTTTATGCAGGTTTGGGTCAAATAAAGTAAAATGAGTACATCATTTGAATGCAATCAATATTATTCTGTTATTATTCTTATAACATAGTTCATCATGTTGGGACTAATAAAAAACTATCATTTCTTTCTGATTTGAGGGTAAATTAAAAATTAAAAAAGTGCTGCAGAGGAGCTCAGATAGTTTATATAATAATATCATCATCATCATCTTCCTCTGTGCATCTTTATCACGTCTTTATCGTGTCTTTATCGCGCCTTTATCACATCTTTATCGTGTGTTTATCTTGTGTTTATCATGTCTTTTTCTTGTGTTTATCACGTCTTTATCGCGTGTTTATCGTGTGTTTATCACGTCTTTATTGTGACTTTATCATGTCTTTATCGTGTGTTTATCGTGTGTTTATCACGTCTTTATCGTGTGTTTATCACGTCTTTATCGTGTGTTTATCACATCTTTATCGTGTCTTTATCGCGCCTTTATCACGTCTTTATCGCGTGTTTATCGTGTGTTTATCACGTTTTTATTGTGACTTTATCATGTCTTTATGGGTATTGTTTATCCGTCTTTATAAATTAATGTTTATCCGTCTTTATGGAAGTGTGTTTATCACATCTTTTATAGATGTCTTTATCGGCATACTTTATCATATTTATGTCGTGTGTTTATCATGTCTTTTTCTTGTATTGTTTATCCGTCTTTATAGCGTGTTTATGATGTGTTTATCCGCGTCTTTATTGTGACTTTATCATGTCTTTATAGTGTGTTTATCCGTCTTTGCTCGTGTGTTTATCGCACGTCTTTTGTCGTGTGTTTATCCGTCTTTATAGTGTGTGTTTATCGTGTGTTTATCCGCGTCTTTATTGTGTGTTTATGTCGGCGTCTTTATACGTGTGTTTGCTCAGCGTTTTTATAGATGTCTTTATAAGCGTCTTTGCTATCATGTCTTTATCGGCGTCTTTATGCGTGTGTTTTGCTCAGCGTCTTTTATGTCGTGTTGCTCAGCGTCTTTATAGGTAATGTTTATCGCATCTTTATCGTGTCTTTATCGCGTCTTTATCGTGTCTTTATCATGCGTCTTTGTCGTGTGTTTATTCGTCTTTATAAAATTGTTTATCGTCTTTATGTGATGTGTTTATCGTCTTTATCATGTGTTGCGTCTTGCGACTTTATCGCATGTCTTTATCCGCGTCTTTTATCGTGTGTTTAATCCGTCTTTTATCGGCGTGTTTATAAGTGACTTTATCGCGACTTTAATGTGTCTTTATCGTGTGTTTATCACGTCTTTATCGTGTGTTTATCACGTCTTTATCGTGTGTTTATCACATCTTTATCGTGTCTTTATCGCGCCTTTATCACATCTTTATCGTGTGTTTATCTTGTGTTTGTCATGTCTTTTTCTTGTGTTTATCACGTCTTTATCACATCTTTATCGTGTGTTTATC
>NW_025321468.1:0-7034 GCF_019176455.1 Solea senegalensis
AAACTTTGTGAGGTCACTGTGAACAAGTTGAGGATCCAAAGGTATCAAAATCTTTCATTAAGTATCACGGCGAACAAGAAGAAGGTCAGGAAAGTTGGCGAAAATCACGATTCCTCGCAACACACAACAATCTCTTATAACTTTGCCATGGAAGGTCAGATATTAACTAAACAAGTGACAATCGATGATGGGCCCTGGCTAAAGATGTCTATGCAAAAACTGTACATTTTGAAAACATCTCCCCCTGTTGACGGCAGACAATATGACGTCTGGTATTTCGCTACAACAACAAACTCTTATAACTTTGCGATGGAAGGTCAGATCTTAACCAAACTCGTGACGACCGATGATGGGATCTTGCTGAAGATGCTTATGCAAAAACTGTACATTTTGAAAACAGCGCCTTCTGGTGGTAACATAAAATACAAGTTCACAATTTCCCTTATAACTTTAACAAATTTCATTGTATCATACTCAAAATGAATGAAAACATGTAAAACACATGGTAGATGATGCTTACTGAATATGATAACAAATCGTTCAACGGCGTTGACATAAGAACACTGCACAGGATCTACTCTACTGAGTGGTTCGTCAGTGCAGTAACCTTTGTTCGCCACATGATGGAGGCATTTGCCTACAAATCTATCAAATCTAACATTTACAGTTTCTCATGCTGCTCTAAGTGGGATTGCTGTATTCACTTGAAACTTGATATGTGAGACCTCAAACCCGCCCGGAACATGTCTGTAAAGCAGTAATGCCAAAGTCAAATACACGGGGGGCCAAAATAAAAAAAACAAGTGGAGGGTTAAATTTTTATTAAAACTTGCAATTACTGCACATATTGAACCAATACCAATACCAATACCATAGCCTATATTGCACTTAATCATAAAATTAAATTAAATTAAATTAAATTAAATTAAATTAAATTAAATTAAATTAAATTAAATTAAATAGGAAAAAGAGGAAGTCTGCCATTTTAAACAGGAAGTGCCCTCTAACTTAACACATGGACGCTGAAAATAGTCCAAGCTGAAAATAACTACTACCGCAAGCAATGAATGAACGGAAGATGAGCTAGAGGACTCGTTATTATTAGGGTTCGAGCAACTTGGTTGCAAGAACCCTATTGTAATCGCTAGGATTATTCTTATTATTAGGGTTCGAGCAACTTGGTTGCAAGAACCCTATTGTAATCGCTAGGATTATTCTTATTATTAGGGTTCGAGCAACTTGGTTGCAAGAACCCTATTGTAATCGTAAGAGTTATTCTTCTTATTCTTCTTCTTCCGCCCGCCAAATGAATCGCGTTTTCGAGGCCCTGAACATGCCCAAAAACTCACCAATTTTTGCAACTGCATCAGACCTGGTGTAAATTTACGTTTATTAGTGGTTCGGGGAATGCACGTCAAAAAATGAAAGTGGGCGGGGCTAACGACTGACGCAAAAAACTTCTATTAGGTCATCTGCTCTCTGGTTTAACGTACATGAACGAAACTTGGCACACATGTTCATGAGGTGGGGACGGTCAAAAAAGTCGATGACAACTTCCCTGTGAATCCTACAGGAAGGCCGCCATCTTGGATTGCACGCCAAAACAGAGGCGATTTTGGCCATTTCGCACCATCGGTATTTGAACGAACTTGTCCCAGAGCTTACATGGGATCACGTTCAAACTTGGTGAGGTCACTGTGGACAAGTTGAGGATCTAAAGTTCCTGAAAACTTTTTAATAAGTATCATGGCGTACGAGAAAGGGGGCGTCAAAGTTGGTGAAAATTCACGATTTTCGCCACACGCAACAAAACTCTTATAACTTTGCGATAGAAGGTCCGATCTTAACCAAACTTGTGGCGATAGATGATGGGCCCTTGCTTAAGAGGCCTATGCAAAAACTGTCAAGTTTGTAAACATCGCCTCCTGGTGGTGGCAGAAAATTAAAAAAAAAAATTACTTTTACAATTTCGGGAATAACTTTTACAGAGATTATCGTATCAAACTCAAAATTGGTAAAAATCACCATAAACACAAGGTAGATGATGCATGCTCAATATGATGGCGTAGAGTTACATGATGTTGCCATGGTAATGATGCGAAGTCGGATTTTTGCGACAAAAAAACAAACTGCTACCACTTTGCGAATCCTAGTCCAATCTGAACCAAACTTGCTAGGATTGATGATAGTCCGGCCCTGAAGACACCTATATGAAAATATTCACTTTCAAAAACAGCACCCCCTGGTGACGGAGACAATATGACCTCTGGTATTTGAATGAATTAATCCTAGAGTTCTTGTGCGATCACCTTTAAACTTGGTCAGGTCACTGTGAACCAGTTGAGGAACTTAAGTTATCAAAAGTTTTTTAAAATGTCTCATGGTGTACGAGATAGGGGGCGCCAAAGTGGGTGTAAATTCCTATTTTTCACAACAAAAAGCGAAACTCTTATAACTTTGCGATGGAAGATCCAATCCCAACCAAACTTCCTATGATTGATAATGGGTAGTTGCTGAAGGCGACTATATTGCCGAAAACAATACATTTTGAAAACAGCGCCTCCTGGTGGTGGTAGAAAATACAAAAAAAAAAAAACTGTCACAACTTTGCCAATCCTGGTCTAATCTGAGCCAAACTTGCTAGGATTGTTGATAGTCTGGCCCTGAACAAACCTATGTGAAAATATTTCAAGTCAAAATCAGCGCCCCCTGGTGAAAGTGGACGGGCCAAAAACCTGCTCCACCCCCTAAAACTTGTGGTCCTGAGGAGCACGTTTAATGTACATGCACAAAACTTGGTACACGTGTTCCTTAGGTCGGGCCGGTCAAAAAAGTCAGCGTAGCCTATGCTCTAAAACTAACAGGAAAGCCGCCATCTTGGATTGAAAGTAAATGCTTTGCTGATTTTGGCCATTTCACACCAATGATATTTGAACAGATTTGTCCTAGATCTTTCATGGGATCACCTTCAAACTTGGTGAGGTCACTTTGGACAAGTTGAGGATCCAAAGGTATCAAAATCTTTTCAATGGGTATTATGGCGTAAGAGTAAGGGGCCGGCAAAGTTGGTGAAAATTTTAATGTTTCGCCACAGGCAACAAAACTCTTATAACTTTGCGATAGAAGGTCACATCCCAACCAAATTACCTAGGGTTGATGATGGACCATTGCTGAAGAAGTCTGTGAAAAAAACGTAAATTTTGAGCACAGTGCCTCCTTGTGGTAACAAAATATACAAAACAAAACAATTTCGGTTATAACTTTTACAGAGTTAATCGTATCAAACTCAAAAATTGGGAAAACATTTAAAACACATGTTCGATGATGCGTGCTTAATATGATAACAAATCGTTCAACGGTGTTGCCACAGCAACACTGCAAAGTCAGATATTTGTGACAAAAAACAAACTGCTACAACTTTACGAATCCGAGTCCGATCTGAACCAAACTTGCTTGGATTGATGATAGTCCAGCCCTGAAGACGCCTATATGAAAATATTCACTTTCAAAAACAGCGCCCCCTGGTGACAGCAGACACTATGACGCCTGGTATTTGAATGAACTAGTCCTAGAGCTTTTGTGCGATCACCTTTAAACTTTGTTAGGTCACTGTGGACAAGTTGAGGATCTAAAGTTATTAAAAGTTTTGCAAAATGTCGCATGGTTTTCGAGATAGGGGGCGCCAAAGTTGGCGTTCATTCATATTTCTCACAACAAAAGGCAAAACTCTTACAACTCGTAAAACTTGTCTTCCTGAGGAGCATGTTTAATGTACATGCACTAAACTTGGTACTCACGCGTTCCTTAGGTCAGGACGGTCAAAAAATTCAAAGCAGCCTAAGCTCTGAAACGAACAGGAAAGCCGCCATCTTGGATTGAAAGTACATTTTTAGCAGATTTTGGCCATTTGGCACCAATGGTATGTGAACGCACTTGTCAAAGAGCTTTCATGGGATCACCTTGAAACTTTGTGAGGTCACTGTGGACAAGTTGAGGATCCAAAGGTATCAAAATCTTTTCATTAAGTATCACGGCGAACAAGAAGAAGGTCAGGAAAGTTGGCGAAAATCACGATTCCTCGCAACACACAACACTCTCTTATAACTTTGCCATGGAAGGTCAGATATTAACCAAACAAGTGACAATCGATGATGGGCCCTTGCTAAAGATGTCTATGCAAAAACTGTACATTTTGAAAACATCGCCTCCTGGTGGTGGCAAACACTAGGAAGTCTGGTATTTCGCAACACACAACAAACTCTTATAACTTTGCGATTGAAGGTCAGATCTTAACCAAACTTGTGATGATCAATGATGGGCTTTTGCTGAAGATGCATATGCAAAAACTGTAAATTTTGGAAACAGCGCCACCTGGTGGTAACAGAAAGTACAAGTTCACAATTTCCCTTATAACTTTAACAAATTTCCTTGTATCAAACTCAAAATTTGGGAAAACATTCAAAACACATGGTAGATGATGCGTGCCTAATATGATAACAAATTGTTCAACAGTGTTGCCATGACAACACTGCAAAGTCAGATATTTGCGACAAAAAACAAACAGCTACCACTTTGCGAATACTATTCCAATCTGAATCAAACTTGCTAGGATTGATGATATTTAATTCCTAAAGATGCCTATATGAAAATATTCACTTTCAAAAACAGTGCCCCCTGTTGACGGCAGACAATATGACGTCTGGTATTTCGCTACAACAACAAACTCTTATAACTTTGCGATGGAAGGTCAGATCTTAACCAAACTTGTGACGATCGATGATGGGATCTTGCTGAAGATGCTTATGCAAAAACTGTACATTTTGAAAACAGCACCTCCTGGTGGTAACAGAAAATACAATTTCACAATTTCCCTTATAACTTTAACAAATTTCATTGTATCATACTCAAAATGAATGAAAACATGTAAAACACATGGTAGATGATGCTTGCTGAATATGATAACAAATCGTTAAATGGTGTTGCCTGGCAAAAATGCAAAGGATTCCCTCAACTGAGTGGTTTGTTCATGCAGTAACCATTGTTCGCCACATGATGGAGGCATTTGCCTACAAATCTATCAAATCTAACATTTACAGTTTCTCATGCTGCTCTAATTGGGATTGTTGTATCCACTTGAAACTTCATACGTGAGACCTCAGACCCGTCCGGAACATGTCTGTAAAGCAGTAATGCCAAAGTCAAATACACGGGGGGCCAAAATAAAAAAAATGGTACAGGTGGAGGATTAAATATTTATTAAAACTTGCAATTACTGCACATATTGAACCAATACCAATACCACAGCCTATATTGCACTCAATCATTAAATTAAATTAAATTAAATTAAATTAAATTAAATTAAATTAAATTAAATTAAATTAAGCAAAATATAAATAAAATCAGTTGCAATATTTTCTCAAGGCTCTTTCAGTAACAAATTGAAAACGTTTTTCCGTCTTCTTTTTAACAGGTAAACAGCAAAATGTTATTTTCCTTCAAAGCTCAATGGCAAGATAAATGCAAAAATGAAACAGCATGTTACAAAACAAATCAGTGTGCTGCTCTGATCCTCACCAATGTCTGTCTTTTATAATAAAATTAGAAGTTAGTGCAAACTTGAAAAGTGCAAAACAGTTGCATGTTTCATAGTGCCTTCTTAAGTTATATTCTTTCATAACGACACACTGTCTCCACACACAAGACACACAGGCTTTCCTTTTACTTCGGTGAACATTATTCTGCCTCCCACCTGTCTTGAAAACCCTGTTTTCACCGTCTACTTTTCTATTTGTCTATTTGGGGGAGAGGGAGATGAAAAATGACAGCAATGTTTAGTCATCCACTGTGACTGTGATGCTGTTCATGAAGGATGACACGGGATCGCACTCACAGTGCATCTTGGGATGTGTAGTATTATGGTGCTGAGGGCACATAATAGTGCAAGCCGGTTTTAATAGTAATTAAAAATCATCCCGTGGGCCAGACATAACTCATTCACGGGCCTTGATTCTGACATATGTGCTGTAAAGGATAACCTCCCTACAGGAAGTAGAACTCCCGAAACAGGAAGTCAAGTCTAACATTTTCCAATCTTCACAAAACTTGATATGTGAGGAACGTCCCTGAACACGTTTACGGACACACCTTTCACCAAACAGGAAGTCGGCCATTTTAAACAGGAAGTGCCATCTAACTTAGCACATGGACGCTGAAAATAGTCTAAGCTGAAAATTACTACTGCCGCAAGCGGTGAATGAACGGAAGATGAGCTAGACGTCTCGCACGGCGAGGTGGGCGCAGGGAGACCCGCGAGCCGTCAAGCTCGAACCCGTTGATTACCGCTTGCGGTACTAGTTATTATTATTATTATTCTTATTATTCCCCCAAATGAATCGCATTTTTGAGGCCTTTCCCATACCCCAAAACTCACAGATTTTTGTGACCGCATCAATCGTGGTGTAAATTTACGTCTGAAAAAGGTTCGGGGAATGTTCGTTGAAAATTGAATGTGGGAGGGGCCAATAAGTGCGGCGCCACCTGTCCAAATTCACCATGACCAACACAAATATCGCACATGCACGAAATTCGGTACACATGTGTAGTGGGTCAGGATGAAGAAAAAATTACATTATGACCATGATCCAAACCCAACAGGAAGTCCGCCATCTTGGGTTGATTGGCCATTTTTTGGCGATTTTGGCGAATTCGCAGCAATGGTATTTGAACTAACTCCTCCTAGAGTTTTCGTGCGATCACCTTCAAACTTGGTGAGGTCCCTGTGGACCAGTTGAGGAGCTCACGGTATCAAAAGTTTTTTAAAATGTCACATGGCGCGCGAGATAGGGGGCGGCAAAGTTCGTGATGATTCTGATGTTTCGCATCAGAAAAACAAAACTCTTATAACTTTGCGATGGAAGGTCCGATCCAAACCAAACTTGCTATGATTGATGATGGGCCATGGCTGAAGACGTCTATGAAAAAACGGTGAAGTTTGAAAACAGCGCCGCCTTGTGGTGAAAGAAAATACACCAAAA
>NW_025321469.1:0-24287 GCF_019176455.1 Solea senegalensis
GTTTTGATTGTTTTTTTTCAATAAATAATCCAAATAATCATTTTGGTTTATGGACAAAACAAGACATTTGAGAACATAATTTTCAGCATTTTATGGACCAAACAAGTACTCGATTAATCAAGAAAATTATCAACAGATTAATCAATTATGAAAATAATGGTTAATTGTGGCCCTAACCACTGCCTTATGTACTGGAACTGAGATCACTGGCTGAATATGAACATCTTGTTCTTGGTATTACTGTGTAGTGAAAATGTGCTCCAGATGTGTCTCCAAAGAGTGACATAGTGATAAAACCACTGAATATAAATCAAACTCTCATTTATAAAACTGTCTGTGTGAATAATTTATATTTTTTAATAATAGGAATTGGCCAATGAATATTTATTAAAATTAAGCATTTTTTCCTCAGAAACTTAATAAATGTTCAGAGTGTTTGTAAAAATCAAAGCGAAGAACAAAAGACTCAGGAACAGCTTCCACACACGCAAGCAGCCACACACACACCCCTGCTCAACTCTCCATAAACCTGGACTTGCACCAAGTTGCACTAAACTGCACTTTGTGGTTTGATATATTTTACTTGCACACACTTGTAGTTTTATATTTTGTTGGGTTTTACATTTTGTTGTGTCTTATTTAAGTGTCAAGTCTTTTGTTGTGTCTTATTTAAGTGTCAAGTCTTTCGTTATTGTTGCTATTTTATTGTGTACCTCAAGCCGGGAGTCTCTGCAAAAATGTCATTATTACATTACATTACATGTCATTTAGCAGATGCTTTTATCCAAAGCGACTTACAATGGAATTGAGTACAATCAGCCAGGGGTGGAGTTGAACTTGCGACCATGATGTCTTTCGCACACAGGGTACTGGTATTAACCACTGAGCCGCTGCACCCCGGCATTATGTCCTCATAATGACAATAAAAAATTCTTAAATCTTGAATCTTGAATCTTGAATCTTGAAAATGGCACCCATAATAGCCAAAATCAGTATTGCAAAACAAACACAAACTATTCTGAGAGATAATGCATTTTTTCCATTGGACAAAATCCTCAAAGTTTCTCTCTCTCTCCCTCTGTGGCCATTGCAGCTGTCCCTTCCTGGTTAAACACCTGACCAGCTGCATACCTGTTATTGGTGGAGTCCTTTTTATATTTGTGATAATTACCCTGCTCCAAACCAGCTTCACTGATCCTGGCATCCTACCCAGAGCAACACCAGATGAGGCTGCTGACACTGAAAAACACATTGGTAAGGCCCAACTCTGGCATAAATATGTGGATGTCTTGGATGTTAAGTTTTTAAAAAGCTCATTGTTTTCTCTCAGATTGATATTCCTGCATAGCCCAGAAATCTAGACGCACCCTAGTGGTAGCAAATTTAATTTGCACCTGGGGTGCGTCTAGAAACTCCTCGTTAGCTCGCGAGCTGCAAAATCCAAAGTCTGGTTTGTGTATGGTGTCGGTGGGTGGGCTTAACATAATGACAACAGAGTAGCAACCATTCCATGTGTAGTCCCTGTCGGTCTCTGCTACATGCACATAAACAAGATGGCTGCTGCTGGTGATCATCAGTCTTTCGAATCGGCTTTGGCATCGACTTTGAACGATTTGGAGTTAAACTTTTCGTTGAAAAATGAACAAAAAACGGTACTGAAGTCATTCCTTCTACAGCAAAAGTTTAATTTATTAGCTAGCTACGCTGGTGGTCAAACGCATGGGACTCAAAACCCACTGGTGATTGTTGTCTCACCATTGATTGCTCTTATGGAGGACCAGGTAAACAAGGCTACCAAATTTGGACTCTTGGCCCTGCAAAGGTCGACCAGGAGGCCATTTGAAGCGGTCGGCCCCAGTTGATGTACAGTCAGAGAGTCCAGAATTCTGGCTTCGTCAGAAAAATGGGGAGACATGTTGGCCACCGAGGTCTTCCAAGACAGATTTGTTGTTGGAGAATGTATTTTGCTACTTCTGAAGTCATTGATGTTCTCACACTATGTTATGTTTTTACATTTAAATGTATTCTGATATGTCTACCAGGGTAAAGGCTGCTAGAGGAAAGGCCTTCAGAGAGAGTTTTACCAGGCTGAACTAAAGTCCAGTATGAAAGTTGTGAGACCCATGCCCATGATCCTGTCTTCAGCCTAGGCTTATATGTGGCTGGTGCAATAGCCACTGAAGACTTATTGGTTATCAGTGTCACCCCTCTCCTCAGGAAAGCCTCCAGCTTGTTTACCTGCCCTTCTCTGAAAAAACACTTAGTGCGGTGCTGAAATTAAGGACAGTAATAATCCATAGACAATCATTAACTAAAAATCTGTTTTGTTACATTACTAAACTCTTATCAATACAGAAATCTACAACATATTGTAGGTGCTAATGCACTTTGTCCTTCAGGTACACCAGCGGACCTGGATTCCCTAGCAATTATTAAAAGACAGTTGCATTTGGAAAATGCCACTCACGTCACCATACGCCCAAAAAGAACAAACATTGTTCTACAGTGTCTTCAGACACTATGGACTGTCTGAACTGGGTTGTGAGGATACTGAAAGAGAACGGCCCGAGAATGTCGCCAGTGATTATCTGCTGCCGTACACAAACGACAAGAGATGTCCGATATTGGCTTTTTTACCGATATCCGATATGTCGATATTGTCCAACACTTAACTTCCAATCCGACATATAAAAGCTTTTTTCCCACATAACTAATTTTAGGTCACATCACGTATCTACTGATGCATTCCACAAATAAACACTGAATCAACTGAAATTATGGAAAGTATCATTTATTTATCACATTTTCTCGCAACTATACAATTTTGATAAGAAATACAAGCAACACTTTAGAAGTGTGAAGTGAAGTGCAAAGGAGGGGAACAAATATAGACATTACACTTGAAGACCAGATATCTGTTGTGAAGCTGATGGATACAGCGTCTGATATTAACTTCTCGACGTGCCTGTAGGGTCACGGTTAGTTGCTTGTTGCTTCTTTTCATTACTTTGCTGCACAAATGCTGCGTGTACCTCCGAGGGATCACGGCACAGTTTGATGAGGTCATCAATCGCACACTGGAAACATGAAAGAACCATATTCTAGTCTATATATGCGATATGTTTGTGCAGGCATGGTGCAGTAATCATTGTTGTACTGTTTTCATACATGTTTAACTAGATTACTGCTGCTTTTGTGTTTTACACCATGAGTTAAGAGTGTTCATGTAGTTCATGTAGTTTTCACTGGATGTAGTATCTTGCTCAACACTGTGAGTGTTAAAATAAAAGACTCGCCACAATGTAAACCAAGCATTTACTTGCACATTTTGGTGAAATCCAGGCATTACTTTATCAGGTTTTCATTATCGGTAGAAAAACTGATACTGATATGAACCGATCTTGCTTTATCAGGTTAATATCGGATATTATCAGTGTGCCAATAATGAAAGATGTTCTGTCACCAAAAAGTAACTTGATGAGGACTGCTGGGTTAATAGGGATCCAGAAAACAGGGTAGTAAACTTACTTAACGGACGCTTCCCCATCACAAGACTAGATTACTCACTTCATTAGGCAGTGATGGTGCACGCAGCGATGTTGTAGCCACCACAGCACTGAGCCAAACACCCTATTTCATTTCATTTTATTTTGTTTTTTGTGTTCTGCACACAAAGTGCCCAACCCTCATAAGACTCCATCACATATTACATTACATTCAAAATACAAATGATTATACAGCTAGATCTTTGAACAAAATACTCCTTCTTTCCCAGGCTTTACTAAAAAAGGTTCCCTTTTTAAAGCACAAGTGAAGTTTTTCATATTCATCTAACCAAAAGAAGTTAGCAGAAATGGAAGACATTTTTGTCAAAAATACATTCCTCTGGACCATAAAATGAATCTCATTCTCAATCTTACCCAGGTCACACATAAAAACAGAGCCTGTCTTCCTCTGAGGTATCATTGAACCTGCCTGTCTCCAGAGCTAGTGGGAGCGTTCCTGAGTGGCCTTTACCTAAACTATAATTTACATAGGGTTCTAAACTGTAACATTCTTTTATCAAACAATATGTTCTTCATCTGGGTTTGTCCCACAAATCAACTGACCATTTACCTTTAAACCTTTAAAACATGTTACTCTTTATCTCTTGAATGTTTGAATGTTCTGGAAAACATATAAAACAAACACCAGAAGCATCATCAGAACCAGGTCATACACATGAGTTGTACAGTTGTGTATAGGCAAACCTAGGTTATCACAACCTTTAACCCTGTTGAGTACAGATCCCAGTACTCTCCCTGCAGACTGGGCAAGGACATTAATACCTTCTTTAAATGTCATGTGCTCCTCCAGTGTTAAACCAAGTGATTTATACTGATCATTACATTACATTACATTACATGTCATTTAGCAGACGCTTTTATCCAAAGCGACTTACAATTGAATTGAGTACAATCAGCCAGGGGTGGAATCGAACTTGCGACCATTGCGACTATGATGTCTTTCGCACACAGGGTACCGGTCTTAACCACTGAGCCACTCCACCCCCAGGTGATCAGTGTAAGTCAAAACCATTGAACCCAAATTAAAGCAAAAAGAACTTCTCTCCTGGGACTTTTGTCTGAAATGTACTGTTTGAGATTGAACCTGATTTACTGCTAGTCTCCATAATTTCCAGCACCATTCTGCAACAATGTTCAACATAATCTGCAAATCTTCACAATCAGCAAGTAAAGCTACATCATCAATGATATGGTCATCAACGTTCATTCCAAGTGAACAGGCTTCAATCTGAATCACTAAATCATTCACATCAATAGAAAACAATGTTGGGGACAATACATCTCCTTGCTTTACACCAAACTGTTGGGGAAACCATACAGTTGTATATTTATTAACGTGGACACCGGCAACAGGTGCCTGACACAGAGACTTAACGACAAAGTAAAATTTCCCATTAACTCCAGCTTTTAACAACCTATATTGAAGCATCTCCCTGTTCATCCAGTCAAAGGCCTTCGTGAAATAAATAAAACAAACAAAAGCAGATCTATTCACCTTAGTTCTTGAACGAATAATCGAAGAGACTACATAGATATGATCAATATATGCTCTACCCTTTCTAAATCCATTTTGTTCATCTACAAGTATCCTCTCAAAGTGGTCTACACGTCTACCGTTCAGAAGTCCATTTATACACACAACTAATAGGATTTATACCCCTATAGCTAACTTTTCTGTAGATTTAGGAATTGGTTTAATAATGGACTTATGCCACTGTGCCGGAATAATGCTATTATCAAAACAAAATTGAAATAATTCAGTAATTCATTCGAATGTCATCAATTTCAGTAGTTATTTTCATTTTGTATTTATCGTTTCCATTTTTCATTTCTTCCAAAGAAAATGTTGTATTCCGGGATGGATTACTGTTATTTACGTCAGCTTTCATGTAATTTGCTCTTTTAAATTGATTAATTCCTTTAAAAAGATCTCGTCAAATGAACTTACAACCAGAAAACAGAGTATAGAGTATCTAACTTTACTTCCATGGGAATAACCATAGACTTTTTGGGACCTAATTTCTTTATTTCATTCCAGAATTGTTGATGGCTGTGAGTTTGTAAACAATCAATATGCAGCGAAAGACCTCTATTGAAGTTTTGTTTTACAGTATGTAAATTCTTATCAAACACAGCTTGCACTTTCTTAAATTCAGTCCTGAACTCATCCTTAAGGTTTTTATTCTTACATCTGAGGATTTCTTTTCTCTGCTGATCTTAAATTGTAAAGTTCTCTGCTCTCCTTGATGTTGTCTATGTACAGAGCCTTGAGATAATGTATGTTATGATTTGGCGCTATACAAATAACATTGAATTGAATGGAATTTACATTTAGGTTGTGCTGGGTCTGCTCACACCATTTGATGAAATGAGAAACTGTGTTGAGATATTCCTGAATTGAGTTTGTGTCTGTGAGGAGGCCAAGAATGGCTGTCATCTGCATATTTGAGGAATATGGTGGTGGGTGAGGGGCTTGTGCAATCATTTGTGTACATTGTGTATAGGAAAGGGCTCAGAACACAACCCTGAGGGGCTCCAGTGTCATTGGTGAGTCCAGGTGTGGTTGTTGTGCCTACCCGGACTGTCTGCTCTATGTTGGAGTGGAAGTTATGGAGCAGATGTATCAGACGGGAGGGTAAGTTGAGATGGTGTAGTTTTTGCATCAGCAGGTGTCTTTGGATTGTGTTGAAAGCACAACAGAAATCTGCGAGCAGGATTCTAACGGTAGTACGAGGGGAGTTCCAGTTCCAGTGTTCCAGCAGAATATGCAGCAAGAAGGCCACAGTGTCTTCAGTACCCCTCTTGGCCTTGTAAGCAAATTGGAAGGGGTCCAGGCGCTGATGGACATGTGGCAGGATGGTGTTGAGCAGCAGGTACTGCAGGCACTTCATCAGGATGGAAGTGAGGGCAATGGGGTAGAAGTCCTTCAGTTCTGTGGGTCGGGGTTTTTGAGTATTGGGATTATTGTTGCTGTTTTCCAGGGTGAAGGTATTTTGCATTGCCGGTAGATTTCCCAGAAGAGTTAATGGATTACTGGGTAGAGTTCTGTAGCACAGGTCTTGAGTACCCTTGTTGGAATCCCGTCAGGCCCCGGAGCTTTGCCTGTCTTGCACCTTCTCACTTGCCTCCTGACGTTTTTCTCTGAGAAGGGGGCTGTGTCCAAAATCAGGTGATACTGGTGGGCTGGGTCTAGGTGCATTTCCAGTGAGGGGTTTGGCCATCTGGAAGGCTTGTTTTGTGTTCATTTTGCTGATTTTTTGTTCTAGACTATTTTTTATATTTGAGTATGGCTCGCAGGACCTCATTTTGACTGTCCAGGCCTTCTTCGCACCCCCATATTAGAGAATGCACTTTACATGATAGACAGGGTTGTCTACCTCACAATGCAATTGCAGCAGCAGCACAGGTGACAGGACGGGAATGGTTTGTGATGGTTGAAAAGACAGACAAGAGGAGTGGTAAGAAACACTTGGAGGTCTGACTCAAAGCTGGTAAATGAGAAAGATCTCAAATCGTCTGGTGAAGACCTCCACAACATGAAATTCTGGGAGGGGTTGCAGAGTGTTTTGCATTCACTTGCAAAGACTGTAAGGATGATGACCTTCACTTCCTGTAAAAGCTCTTCATGTTTCATGATTAATGTGGCCGCTGCTTTCCATTTTTTGTTGTTTATGTGTTTCAGCATCAAAGCATCCTCAGACGGGCACACCTTTGTTTAGTGATGACCTGAAAGAAGTCAAAGAAGTTGTATGTAAAAATAATTTACTGTGGTAATAATCTACATTGTAGAGTAATGCAGTCGACGGCTACATTGACAGCTGTGTTGACAAGTTTGTTCCTTCGTCTAGGGGAATTAGAATTTTCTAAATCCAGGAAATCTCAAAAACCTAGCCTGCACAGAAACATAGCCGCTACTTGCCATAGTAACATAAAAGTTTCCAAAACAATAATGTATCACAAATGTTAACAATTAAGCATTTTTAACAGTACAATAAGCTGTATATGGAATGTTGTAAGAATTATGTATTATTACTCTTTTCCAGCAAATCATGAATTACATACATTGTCTTTACCATGAACTATGGTTATTAGACATTTTGGCCTTGAAGTGCACATGTGACTCTCTTTGAATCATGAAATGAATATTAACAAAATATATCTAAAATAATATATATTGAATTACATTAGGTGCACACTATACAGTATAATACTATACGGAATATGCAGGTGTTCTAACAAAACATCCTACCCGAAAAACTTCCGGTTATGGCGGCTCAGTGAACAGTCGGGTCAATTCAGTCCTCTGATATATTATGAAATTTAGTCACGAGTGAGACCCTATTAATAGCTTTTGTGAAACAGACGTTTTCTAGGGCAGCAAGATGACGACGCCAAGAACATGTGGAGCAGGAAAACATGAATAGAAACTGACCAACAGCCCAAGACACCCTAAAGTGTCGCCCCCTGGCTAGCAATGAGCCAGAGCTAATGCTAGCAATGGCGGCTAACGACACATTGGAGCCACCCTCTTGGTTCTCCACTGAAATGCAAAAGTGGTGAACACTAATTGTTTTCCACTTTATTTTGGTTAATACTTAACTTTTTCTGTTTCTAACCCTAATTAGAAGTTATAGAGTTAAGAGTTATAGTTTGTAACCCCCGATAGATGGGTGTAAATATTCTCAAACAGTTGATAAATATTCTTCAGTTGACAAGTGATTGTGGATACATATTCACGCACTCTTGAATTATTTCTTAAAAACAAAAAAACCCAAAAATTCCATCACAATCACAAGTCTAATACTTTCTTTGGCTGAATAGAATCTCGTGCGGAGACAAGGTTTCGGAGAATGCCTAAGTTCTGAATTTACCAATCTCCAGCAGGTGGATCGTTCCCACTGACCTCACTCTGTTGTGTAGCAGGTAGAGATGTACTTTCTTGCGCCTCAGTGAGGTGATGGTGGTTTCATCTTATTGTCTGTCCATCATCAGATCTGGTATGATAGCTGCGTGACGTTTCTGTAAGCTGAAGGACTGCGGCTGGTTTCCATTGGCCATTTTCTTGCTGGAATCGGATTGTTGCTCCATTGTGCAGTCGTGGTAAAGGTCTGGCAGCTCTGTCGTAGTGTTTCTTCTGTCTGCGCTGATATTCTGCCCTTGTTTCTAGCACAATGTTCTGTGGGGTTAGTTGGGGCTGCATTTGCTTTGCTGTTGTTGGTAGAATGGAGCGTAGTCTGCGGCTCATTAGGATTTGAGCTGGTGATTTCAGTCCATCGACGGGAGTGTTCCTATAGTCCAGTAGGCTGGGGTAGGGATATTTTCCATCCTCCTTGGCTTTGTGAGGATCCACTTGGCAGTTTGAACAGTCTTTTCTGCTAAGCCGTTGCTCTGTGTAACTTGGGCTTGATGTTGTATGTTGAAATCCACAGAATTCTGTACATTCTGGAATTCATTGGAACTGTAGCATGGTCCATCGTCACGACAAATTCACATTTGGGTCTGAAGCATGAACAACAAGACAATTTTAAATAAGGCACTCATCCTGTTGATGATGAAACCTTTGCCACAGTAAACGTCTCTATGTTGACAAATATTTCACTTCTTGGTGTAATGGATATTACATTGGCATTGATGATATCTTATTGACATCTAAAGGTGTGAACTACTAATATTTGAGGACTGAGAAAAGTGATACTCTAGCAGTTATGTTTATTGTCAGTTTCATGATTGTATGCATTTATTATTGATGAGTGTAGTTGGCAGAGACAGTGTGGTGCTGTGTTGTTGCAGCAGAGTTTGCTGGAGCTGCACATACTGACATTGGCATGATATTTGTCCTTCTCTGTCTCTGTAGACGATGCAGGAAACACAAGCTATCATCCTCCGCCGCGCACTCAGGAAGTCCTGATTAACCAGCAGGTGGTCAAGCTCAAGTACTGCTTCACATGTAGGATGTTCCGGCCTCCACGCACCTCCCACTGCAGCTTGTGTGACAACTGTGTGGGTGAGCAGCACACACACCAGCAACGTAACATCAACATCAACAACCATATGTAATAAATAATAGCTTCATGTGGGCCACAGTGATCATTATAACCTCACTCGGCAACACACAATCTATTCCTCTACATTTAGTTCTTCTCTGGTGCACTTCTCCTTCAGAGCGATTCGACCATCACTGCCCCTGGGTGGGCAACTGTGTCGGGAAACGCAACTACCGCTTCTTCTACACCTTTATTGTGCTGCTCTCCTTCCTGACGGCGTTCATCTTTGGATGTGTGACCACACATCTGGCACTGAGTAGGTCTTCAGGCTCCACACTAAGCCTATATTCTTATAGAGATGCTTTCATTTGAAAACAGTATTTTCAAACATGTCACTTTCAGCTCTGTAACACTCAAAAACAGATTTGTTCTTTCACACTCCCACTTGTGATCTTTGTATGCCGTTACAAACCAGCCATGGTACACCGACTCTCTCTCTTGTCTTCTCAATCCTTTGTATTTCTCATTCCCTGTCACTGTCACGAGAGTGCCAGCTGTTTTCCACGCCTCTATTCAATGAAGGCCCGTCCTCCTCTGCCTGTGATTGGCTGACTAGTACAGGCAGGATGTCCCTTTCACTGAGTAGCGTGTAGAAACGGTAGAAACCATAGAAACACTGTGAGAAAAGATCCAGGTGTGGGTCTGGACCCGGGCCGCTGCCATATTATTCAATTATTGTTCATTTGAGAAGAAACATTTTCTTACATATTGTTGTTACACTACTGTTGTACAATTAATTTCTTGTTTCTGTACAAATTAAAATCATATTCCAGGTTAGTAACATTTAAGGAAAATAGTTTGTCCATGTTTATCTCTTAGTATGAGACACATCACATTTACTCCATTCAATTCAATTCAATTTTATTTGTATAGCACCAAATCATAACATACATTATCTCAAGGCACTGTACATAGACAACATCAAGGAGAGCAGAGAACCCCAACAGTTCACACAATGAGCAAACACTAGGCATCAGTGGAGAGAAAAAACTCCCTCTTAACAGAAGAAGAAATCTCTGACAGAACCAGGCTCAGAGATGTGCGGTCATCTGCCTCGACCGGTTGGGGTGAAAGGAAAATGGGGAACAGAGGAGAGGTGGGGGACAGAAAGGGGGGAGAGAAAGGACAAGAGGGAGATGAGGTAGAGACAGAAGAGAGAGAGAGACCAGGAGCAGATACACAACAACTGTATCAGGTTACAAGTTTATACAGTCAATGATATCGACTTTTAATTATAGCACAATAATAATGGTGATGATATGTATGATATGGATAGCCTCGAAAACTGGATCTGGATCCTGCAACCTGCAAGATGAGAATACAGAGAGAGAGAGAGGAAGGAAGGAAAGACACAAACTAGGGAGAGAAAGAGACAAGGTTAATGACATATAAAAAGTCATAATCATATCCTGAGTGTGAGAGAGTGAATGTGTGTGTACCACAGGAAAATCCCCCAGCAGTTTAGTTCTATAGCAGCATAACCAAGAGATGGTCCAGGTTTCCCTGAACCAGCTCTAACGATAAGCTTTATCAAAAAGGAAAGTTTTAAGTCTAACTTTAAATACAGAGAGAGGCTCCGCCTCCCGAACTGTCATTGGAAGCTGGTTCCACAGGAGAGGAGGAGCCTGGTAACTGAAGGCTCTGCCTCCCATTCGGCTGTTATAGACTCTGGGAACCACAAGTAAATCTGTATTTTGTGACCTAAGACGTCTGTTAGGGTGATAAGCTAAGACTAGGTCTTTCAGGTATGAAGGGGCGTGACCATTAAGTGCTTTGTACGTGAGGAGGAGGATTTTAAATTTAATTCTAAACTGTATGTGGAGCCAGTGTAGAGAAGCTAACACTGGAGTTATATGGTCTCTCTTTCTAGTTCCTGTCAGAACTCGTGCTGCAGCATTTTGAATGAACTGAAGGGTTCTAACAGACTTGTTAGAACATCCTGATAATAAGGAGTTACAGTAATCTAATCTAGATTAACAAAAGCATGAACTAGTTTTTCAGCATCCTGTAAAGACAGAATGTTTCTAATTTTCATAATGTTCCGCAGGTGGAAGAAGGCTGTTCTGGAAATGAGTTTTATATGTGAATCAAATGACATTTCCTGGTCAAAAGTAACTCCAAGGTTCCTCACAGTGGAACTGGAAGCCATGGTGATGTCATCTAAAGTGACAATGTGATCAGAAAGTTTTTCTCTGAGGTGTTTAGGGCCGAGTATAAAGTTTAAAAGTAGAAAGTTACAGGTCATCCAGGACTTAATGTCTCTGAGACATTCCTGGAGTTGAACAACCTGATTTATTTCATCTGGCCTCATTGATAAATATAGCTGTGTGTCATCTGCATAACAATGAAAGTGTATGTTATGCTTTCTAATAATGTTCCCTAGAGGAAGCATATATAAGGTAAAAAGTATAGGCCCAAGCACTGAGCCTTGTGGAACTCCACAATTAACTTTTGTTTGTAGTGAGGCTTTATCATTAACGTGAACAAACTGGAATCTATCAGATAAGTATGATTTAAACCAGCAGAGGGCAGCACTTGTGATACCAAGAGTCTGCTCCAATCTCTGCAGTAGAATATCATGATCAATGGTGTCAAATGCAGCACTAAGATCTAACAGGACAAGTAAAGAAACTAGACCATTATCTGAGGCCAAGAGAAGATCATTACTAACTTTAACTAGTGCTGTTTCTGTGCTATGGTTTAATCTAAAACCTGACTGAAAATCTTCAAACAGGCCATTAATGCGCAGATATTCACATCATTGATTGGCAACTGCCTTTTCTAAGATTTTAGAGACCAAGGGAAGATTAGATATAGGTCGGTAATTAGCTAAAATATCTGGGTCAAGGGTCGCTTTTTTTAGAAGGGGTTTAATAACTGCTACTTTAAACGTTTGGGGCACATCTCCAGTTAATAAGAATAGATTAATTTGAGTTAAAATAGAGTTGTTAATTAAAGGAAACACATCTGTAAACAGTTTGGTGGGGATAGGATCTAACTGACAGGTTGATGGCTTAGATGATGAAACTAATGATGTTAACTCAGGGAGATCTATAGGGGAGAAACTGTCTAACTGTGCACCTGGTGCTTCTAAAGCTCTTGTGCTAGAAGATGAGTCAGTCCCAATATGAGGGAGCAGATGATCAATTTTTTCTCTAATTGATGTTATTTTATTCACAAAGACGTTGATAAAGTCATCACTGCTCAGTGTTAAAGGAATAGATGGTTCAGTGGAGCTGTGGCTCTGTGTCAGCCTGGCTACAGTGCTGAAAACAAACCTATGATTATTCTTATTTTCTTCAATTAGAGAAGAATAATAGGCAACTCTAGCTTTGTGTAGGGCTTTTTTGTAAGCTACAAAACCATCTTTCCAGGCTATATGAAGTTCCTCTAGGTTACTGGAACGCCATTTTCTTTCTAATCTACATAACGTCTGTTTAAGAGCACGAGTATTGGAGTTAAACCATGGTGCTCGTCTCATCTGATTCACCACTTTCTTTTTCAGAGGGGCAACACAATCTAATGTAGTACGCAGTGAGGCTGCTGTACTATCAACAAGGTTATCTATGAGGGCGGGAGTAGAATCACAAAAGGTACCTTCAGATGTACTGACATATGGCACCGAGTTAAATAAAGGTTGCACTGTCTCTTTGAATGTATTCATATTATTATCAGACAGTATTTCTTATTTATGTTATTGTAGTTCAGTGTTGAATAAAACCTATTGATTCCAACAGCGAGTTAAATGCGCAGCTAAGACTATCACGGTCAACATCTACATGGATGTTGAAATCCCCTACAATTGTGATTTGATCTGTTTTAAGCACTAACTCAGATAAGAACTCAGAGAACTCTGATAGGAACTCTGAATAAGGTGCAGGCGGATGATAAACTGTGACTATTATAATTGGTTTCTGTGATTTACAACTAGGATGAGATAGATTAAGAATAAGGCTTTCAAACGATGAATATCCTGGTCAGTCTGTGTGGTGCTGAGAGGGGAAAACTTGTTTGAGGTGTGAACAGGTTGGTGGTGGACAGGACTCTTAGGCTTAACACTACAGTCACCCAGCTGCCCTGTTTGTCTCCCGGCTGCACGGGAGCTGCTGAGGGAGCTAATGCTATGTGGTCCGCACCGACTACTGGGGACTGGCTAACTGATTTAGCTTCTATGGTGCGGTGCCGAGTTTCTACTTCGCTAAGCCTCGCCTCCACCCTAGCCAGCAAGCTACACTTTTTACAAGTACTTTTATCGCTAAAGGAGGCAGAGGAGTAGCTAAACATGTGGCACACAACACAGGACAGAGCAGGAGAAGGAGAGGGAGAAGCCATCGCTGCTAAGCTAACTTTACGCTAGCAAAGTTACATGAAATATTTACAAAACTCCATCAAAAACTTCTAAACTGGTACATCACACACTTTTTATGTTATAGCTTGTGCTATCATTAGCTGCAGTAACTCAATTTGCATTTTTATTTTATTGATATGGGGGGTGGAGTGGCTCAGTGGTTGAGACCGGTACCCTGTGTGCAAAAGACTTCATGGTTGCAAGTTCAACTCCACCCTTGGCAGGTTGTACTCAATTCCCTTGTAAGTCCCTTTGGATAAAAGTGTCTGCTAAATGACATGTAATGTAACGTAATCTACATCACTCAGTTGGCTTCACTGATTTAAGTTGCTCAATTTATATTGTGTCATTTCATGAAATAAATAGTTACTTTTATTCACTTAAAGGGACACTCTGTGTCTTTTGGGCATGTATAATGTGACATTACTTCTACTTAAAGGCGCACATTTATTGTCTTTTCCCTGTTTTGAAAATGATTCCCTGATTCAATAACATTCAAAAAAATCATTTTTGTTTTCAAACTTAAAGTGACAAAGACAGAGTGGTAGTGTGGACAGCAGAGTGGATGTAGCCTCACACAGCAGCTGTTTTGTTCAGTATGTTTTCTTCTCTTTCAGTGGCTCAGGATGGAAAGGGTCTGGTGTTTGCTCTGCAGGAGAGTCCAGGAAGATATCCTTTTACTCATCAATGCATTTAAAAAAAACTTCATTGTTTCTCCTCCCCTCACATGTACTAATGTTCTCCTTAATGCAACCTTTCACTGCAGTGGAGCTCGTCATATGTTTTTTCTCAGTCTGGTCCATCTTGGGCCTTTCAGGCTTCCATACATACTTAGTGGCTTCTAACCTGACCACAAATGAAGATGTGAGTAATGCTACAATATTTGCACTTGTTTTTTTATGGCATTTGTATAATTCAAATAATCTCACCTTATCACCTTTAAGAAATGTGTAAATAAACATGTAAAACTGTAATACCATATAATTTAACATAAGACGTACTGTAGCTGTGTTTTAGTCGCTGTTTACATTTGGAGCTTCTTTGTAGTGCTACTAATGTTGTTATAAGTGAACATAAACCCTTTATTGATTTATGAAGTTTAAAAAACAAAACAAAACAAAAAAGCATGTGTGTGTGTCTGTGTGTGTGTGTGTGTGTGTGTGTGTTTTCCAGATCAAAGGCTCCTGGTCAGGGAAGAGTGGACAAGACGTCACAAACCCATACAGTCATAAAAACATCCTCATCAACTGTTGCTCTGTGCTCTGTGGACCCATGCCACCAAGGTTGGTCTCACATTCTGGGATTGGAATGGTTCATTCTTGAAATTCAGCCATGTGAGCATCTGGTCTTGACTTTGAAAAAGGCCCTGTGTGACATGAACTCTCTGACTGGCTGCCACCAGGTGGTGAACATGGACAATTACATTCAAACTCAAATGACCTGGGGGACAATGAGTGTCCACTAGAGGGAAAAATACACATCCGTTTATTACAGGATGGGCAATATGAGCTTAGAATTATAACACAATGTTCTTTCATGATATCACGATGACAGTATTTGGTGATATTTCACAGCATTTCAAAGTAAGGGTGTTTGTAAGGCACAGACGCCGGTGACATGAGTGTACATGCATCAAAAACACAATTTATGAAGAACAATGACATTTTACAGCCAGAGGCAGCGCTCCATCTCTCTCCCCCTCACAGCTCTGAACAACAAAGTCATATATAGTGTGTGTGTGTGTGTGCATTCAGGATTAACTGTACGTGAGATGATAAGACACTTTCCTTTCTTCTGTTCTCTTTTAGTTTAATCGACAGGCGAGGCTTCCTGCCTGCAGATGAATCTGCCCAGACAGGTGGAGCGGACATCGACGTCCCATCTGTGGCTGTTAAAAGCGAGATAACCATGGTAAGAGGATCCACAACATGGATTATAAAGTGCAGTTAAATTAGAGATACGGTGCATAGTGTGATAAATGTCCTTAGATTTTACACCAGATGTGATTTAGGTCCAGGCTGTTGCTGGGGTCGTGACCCCTGAACACCTAGAGATGTGTTGTAGAGTCGAATGGCAAGTTCCTGAGTCTGTTTGTCAGCAGCCTGGTGCTGAATACCAGGTTTTTTTCTGCTTCCTAAATGTGAATATTTTCTGATTTCTTCGTTCCATAGAACAGAGAGATCATTACAAGTGAATCATTTGAGAACATCATCATTTTCAGATGTCACAAAAATCCTCTCTACCTTTAGCTGCTGTTTCTCTCTGTTACATACAGGAGAGTAGCTGCTGTTTGCACCAGTAATTGTATGCATGTGTGCAGAATAAGCTGAAAGCCAGTTGAGGGTGTAATGCTTAGTATTTCCATGTATAGTGAACCTGCAGTTCACTATTATTTAACTCTGTGTCGGCTCCTCTCCCCCTGTCAGTGTTGTTAGCGTTGATTTAAAATAGCTTAAAGGGGACATATTATGTGTCACATTTGAACTCCATCAGTACATTTCCTTACGTTCTTTGTGATATTCCTTGTTGCCCACCCTCTTTTTTGATAATGTTTTGTCACACATTACAAATGGAAATCGTTCCCATTGTTCGTTGTTTCTGTTGTTAAGGTCCAACTGTCCCTAGTATCAGTCCACTCAGCAGTCTGTCATGTCTGTACTGTCCTGACTCTGCGGTGTCATGTACATGCTGATTAACCACATTTAGAAGAGGAAAAAGCAAAGTTTGATCATTATACACATTATAGCTTATGGTCACTTTATACAACTTATACAACTTTCACAACTTTTTTTTTTTTTTAGTCATTAAGGCAGTATACAGTATGTATGTATGTGTATATATAATATGTATGTATGTGTATATATACAGTATGTATGTATGTGTATATATAATATGTATGTATGTGTATATATACAGTATGTATGCATGTGTATATACAGTGTGTATGTATGTGTATAAATAATATGTATGTGTATATACAGTATGTATACATGTGTATATATAATATGTATGTATGTGTGTATATAGTTTGTATGTATATATACAGTATGTATGCATGTGTATATATAATATGTATGTATGTGTATATATAGTATGTATGTGTATATACAGTATGTATGTATGTGTATAAATAATATGTATGTGTATATACAGTATGTATGTATATATACAGTATGTATGTATGTGTATATATACAGTATGTATGCATGTGTATATATAATATGTATGTATGTGTATATATAGTATGTATGTATATATACAGTATGTATGCATGTGTATATATAATATGTGTGTATGTGTATATATAGTGTGTATGTATGTGTATAAATAATATGTATGTGTATATACAGTATGTATACATGTGTATATATAATATGTATGTATGTGTATATATAGTTTGTATGTATATATACAGTATGTATGCATGTGTATATATAATATGTATGTATGTGTATATACAGTATGTATGTATGTGTATAAATAATATGTATGTGTATATACAGTATGTATGCATGTGTATATACAGTATGTATGTGTATATACAGTATGCATGCATGTATGTGTATATACAGTATGTATGTATGTGTATATATAGTATGTATGTATGTGTATATATAGTATGTATGTATGTGTATATATAGTATGTGTGTATGTGTATATACAGTTTGTATGTGTATGTACGATGTATGTGTATATACAGTATGTATGTATGTGTATATATAGTATGTGTGTATGTGTATATACAGTGTGTATGTATGTATGTGTAGTATGTATGTATGTGTATATACAGTATGTATGTATATGTATATACAGTATGTATGTATGTGTATATATAATATGTATGTATGTGTATATACAGTTTTTATGTGTATATACAGTATGTATGTATGTATGTATGTGTATATACAGTTTGTTTGTGTATATACAGTATGTATGTATGTATGTGTATATACAGTTTGTTTGTGTATATATAGTATGTATGTATGTGTATATACAGTATGTATGTATGTGTAAATATAGTATGTATGTATGTGTATATATAATATGTATGTATGTGTATATACAGTTTGTATGTGTATATAAAGTATACATGTATGTGTATATACAGTATGTATGTATGTGTATATACAGTTTGTATGTGTATATATAGTATGTATGTATGTGTATATACAGTATGTATGTATGTGTAAATATAGTATGTATGTATGTGTATATATAATATGTATGTATGTGTATATACAGTTTGTATGTGTATATAAAGTATATATGTATGTGTATATACAGTATGTATGTATGTGTATATATAATATGTATGTATGTGTACAGTATATCAGTATATACAGTGCTTAACAAATGTATTAGATCATCACCTAATGTAAGGTTTCTGCCCTAAATCAACAGTTTCTGTAATGGTTAATACACCAGTATGAAATGGGCAATGCTAAAATATTATTATTATTGTTATCCATGGATTTTCAAATGTATGGTTTTACAAAAAACAACAACATATATGTGACCATAAAAATAGTAAAACATTAATACATATATATAACATAGTTATTTACTTGCATTGTTTTAGTGGTGAACTGTTGATGCGTGATTCATTTGTGACTTCTCAGAGAAGCCAGGTGAGTTCAGTTTGAGGAAGCACCTTCAGATACACTCATGATTCATGTCAAAAAACAGAAAAACAGAACAGAAGACACTTAACCCCAAACTGCCCTTGGCAGAGATGGTAGATTGTGTAAATAGTGTGTCAGGCCACCATGACATTTGTTTCCAGTGTGACCCGGCTCTCTTAAACCTGGAGTGGAACCCTAACTAATGCTCCTGTGTTTGTTCTATTTCATGGAGCTGCCCTACAACATTTGCTATGTAATAAAAAGTGTCTTTGAAATGTCCACATGCTGAGAGCAGCTCGACAGATCTGCTCCTCTGGATATCATCTGTAGATTTGACTCGTGCGTACAGACCGCAACAATTGCAGACAATATCTAGAGCAACATCTGCGACCTGATCACCTCCAGATGATCTCTGAAACAATTGTAGGCATGCACCGATACCACTCTTTGTGTATATTGACTTATATTTGTGTACTTCATAATACCATTACAGCAAAAAATAAATAAAAATACACACTTATATACTATTTTTGCTGTGGCAGAGCGAGGACTATTCCTTATGTTTGCTGTTTATTGTGTTGTGTTGGTTCTTTGGATGTTTTCTCCACCTCCTCGTGGTCACAGTCTCAGCACAGGACAGTCTGCTCTGCTTCTGTCATAACTGCTGATCTTACCAAGTATTTCCAAACTGATGACAATCTGTGGCATAAAACTCGCTGCTGTTGCTGCAGTCGCTGAAACGACTCATCTTGTTACCTCTGTGTTTTCTGTCTCGTGCCTTGATCCCCAGTGCACACGGGGACCTAAAGGTCTGCTGGAGTCAGCCTTTCTCCCTCCGTTCCTGTCCACCCCGTGTCCTCGGGAGAAACATCGGGAGAAAGATCAGACAGCTCCGACAGACAACAACCCTGCAGTGAACTCTGACCTCTCACTCTCTCAGCTCTCCATGAGCTGTGAGGACCAGGGGAACACCTCTCCTTCACATCACACCAAGACTCCATCAAAGACAAAGTAAAGGGGCTTTCCATGTTCCCTTCCCTGTCTCCTTTACCTCTCTGGATGTTGCCAGCTTCTGCGCTTTGCACTGAATAACCAACATGTTTGATTTTTGCATGCTACTGTATAAAACAGTGTAAGTCATTGAGTGAGGGTGTAACAGTCACAAAGATGTGTTATTAAGTCTGACTCATTCACAGACAGCAGAATGAAGGAGAGTCAACAAAGCAAATGTGTGTTTGTTAAAGAAGGAAAAACACATGAAATGATGAAATGTTTAAGATGGTGGCACTAGCATACGCAATAGAGCCATACACGTCTGTCAGTGATTCTGATATAAAAGAAGAATTTAACAGCAGTCTCAAAGGGAAAGTCTGTCACAAATATGTAGGGCCGGGCAATATATCAATATTATATCAATATATCAATATGTTATCAATGTATTAATATTATATCAATTTATCAATATTATATCAATATTACATCAGTTTAGCAATATTATATCATTTTATCAATATATCAATATTACATCAGTTTATCAATATTATATTAATTTATCAATATTATATCAATATTACATCAGTTTATCAATATTATATTAATTTATCAATATTACATCAATATATCAATATTATTCAATTCAATGTTATTTGTATAGCACCAAATCATAACATACATGATCTCAGGTCTGTACATAGACAACATCAAAGAGAGCAGAGAAACACAACAGTTCACACAATGAGCAAACACTAGGCATCAGTGGAGAGAAAAAACTCCCTCTTAACAGAAGAAGAAATCTCTGACAGAACCAGACTCAGAGATGTGCGGTCATCTGCCTCGACCGGTTGGGGTGAAAGGAAAATGGAGGACAGAGGAGAGGTGGGGGACAGAAAGGGGGGAGAGAAAGGACAAGAGGGAGATGAGGTAGAGACAGAAGAGAGAGAGAGACCAGGAGCAGATACACAACAACTGTATCAGGTTACAAGTTTATACAGTTACTGATATCGACTTTTTAATTACAAAATAATAATAATGGTGATGATAAGTATTATATGGATAGCCTCGAAAACTGGGTCTGGATCCTGCAACCTGCAAGATGAGAATACAGAGAGAGAGAGAGAGGGAAGGAAGGAAAGACACAAACTAGGGAGCGAAAGAGACAAGGTTAATGACATATAAAAAGTTATAATCATATCCTGAGTGTGAGAGAGTGAATGTGCGTGTACCACAGGAAAATCCCCCAGCAGTTTAGTTCTATAGCAGCATAACTAAGAGCTGGTCCAGGTTTCCCTGAACCAGCTCTAACTATAAGCTTTATCAAAAAGGAAAGTTTTAAGTTTAACTTTAAATACAGAGAGAGGCTCCGCCTCCCGAACTGTCATTGGAAGCTGGTTCCACGGGAGAGGAGGAGCCTGCTAACTGAAGGCTCCGCCTCCCATTCTGCTCTTACAGACTCTGGGAACCACAAGTAAACCTGTATTTTGTGACCTAAGTGGTCACTGGAGTTATATGGTCTCTCTTTCTAGTTCCTGTCAAAACTCGTGCTGCAGCATTTTGAATGAACTGAAGGGTTCAATTTATCAATATTATATCAATATCGTGATAATTACTTAAAAATATTTATGAAATACACTAAACATTATGAATGAAATGTTATTCAAAATACATGGATGACTCAAGTCTTTCATTTTAAGCATAATTATTTGTGTTAAAGCAGAATTTGACCATATTTATAGTCAATGTAATTGTTTATAATCCTTCATTTAACATTAAAAAGCCAAAGATCTGGTTTTTTTTTTAAAAAAATACCAAAGAAATATAAATATATAAAAATATAAATGTGAAAAGTTGTTCTATATTTCCCGGCCCTACAAATATGACATTCACACATGTAAATGACATACTGTTGTGTAGCTACATTTTCTGAAGTGAACGGCACATGGACAATGTCACAGACACATGTTACAGTGAAGACCAAGCTGAATAACAGGCCTCAGACTGGTGACAAGTCTGAAGGAGCTCAGTAAAAGCACTACCTTCACCGCTTTAAAGTGAAAAAAAGAAAGATGTGTGGATCCCTGTTAAAACTAAGTGGCAGCTAAAAATAAAGTAAGGTGTGTTTGCTGAGAAGTGTAAAAATACTGTGAATCAGAACACATGAACTGAGAGTACAGACACTAACTCACACACGCATGCTCAGGAATGAGGCGACATGCTCCTCAAACCAGCTCCAGGACCTGAACTTAACACTCTACATATGTGATTAATCACAATCCAAGTCAAGTGCATGGCAACTTGCTTAAAGGGATTGAATTGATTTATTTGTGCAGTAATGTAAACAGGCGTGATTTGGTGTTGAGCAGATTGCTGCTCGGAGCAGACACACAGTCACTGTCAGACTCCTGATGCTGATGCTGACACATCTGAACTTGCTGTGATGTAAAACAGTTAAAAACACAGTGAACAAACAACATACAGATAAAGATGAGCAGGTGCACGTTCTCACCTCACCACCTTCCTGTCCGCAGTTTGTGACTGACTGTTTTCTATGTTCCAATTCAATGTTGGTAAGAATCGACCCACTGATGACGTTAATCACAATAAATGATCACATTTTCTTCTTGTTTCTTCACTTATGAAAAACTCATCTCTGTTTGAACCCATCAGATTTGAAGGAATCGTGGTGTGTGTGTGTGTGTGTGTGTGCAGGATCAGGACATGTGAGTATCTCAGTGATGACGTCTGTCGTGTTCATGTGTTTATGATAAGTCATAGATATAAGCAGATCCAGAAAGTCGTGTGGATCCAGTGGATTAAAAAGTGAACGTCTGTAAAACACAGGTGACAAAGTGAGTGCTGTTTTTATTGAGTGAGTCTATTTACATAAATAAATATGAGCGCATTTCCAACAATGTTCTGCTCACTCCAATGCTACTCTTACATTTGTATTATTTATTTTATTTGTATTGTTTGGCCTCCCTCCACACACACACACACACACACACACACACACACCTGCGCGCTCAGGTCAGCAAGTGGTCAGCTGACTAAACACACACTCAGACTGAACCTGCGTCTGCTGCTGGTGGAATGAGACTCTTTCTCGTCTGTTTGTCAATCTCTATTTATTTACAGTAAGTCACTGTGCTGTAGAAATAAAGTTGGATTGGACCATAAGGCACCCACTTCCTGATGACACTTTATCTTATTATTATTATTATTATCATTATTGTCACTCTATTAAAGGTGAGCTTTGGTGTAAACGAGGTAAAGAAGCAGTTAAACCTACAGTGACTCCATACGACCACAAACAGCAAAGCTATAATTCATGATGATGACGTATAGACAGAATATAATACTAACTATATTTAACAGCAAATAAAAGAAATAGTGAGGAAGTGTTATTGGAAATGTGGTTATACATGTGATTATTTGTTTCTGTTATATAAAGATTAATACTAAATTATGTGTTGTTCCACATCAAAACTAAATATCATGATGAATGTCATTATTGTGATATTATGATACTTTTAAATTCATTTTGCCCACATCTACTGAAACAGGTGGACTTTTTTCACTTGACAGTCAGTGACCAGCAGGACCTCTGATCTAAGTCACATGACATCATGTTAGTCCAGATTATAATCAAAAGATGCAATGCACTAAAATACAGGTATGCACACACTGTTTGTGTGTCAGCAGTCATCTGAGCATTGAAACTATTATACATGTACAACCTGTATGGTTATTGAAATATCAACATAAAAGCAAACACACCTGACTGCGCACTGTTTTTATTGAAATGACCACTAGATGGCAGCAATGAGCTGCACACACGCAGATCATCCATTCACACCTTTCTTTTATGTCCCAGTTACTTTCCCTTTGTCATTCATAAGAGAAAGAAGTGAAGTGATGTGTATCTGGTCTCGCTGACTTCAGTCACTCACAGTGACAGTTAACATGACTGTTGACTTTGAGGTTAACACTGGTTAGGGTCTGCTCTCTGGGTCCCTACAGCTGGTGAATAGTAAAATCTAAGTCAGATACAGTGAACTCTGGAGCAGGACTTCTAATGTACAAACAACCATGTGTTCATATATTATATTAGATATTAGAAACATATCAAACCAGCTTATTGTAACTGAATTCCTTCCACCGACCTCTGTGAATCACACTTTTTCTAGTTTACAAGTGGACGATGATTTAGAGTCTGTTTGACATCAATCACTCTGAGAATACAGAAACTGTGTCATGAGAGACAGTGTCTTATCATGTGTGTGATAAGACTGTGAAAGAGTCTGATGACTCGGCTCAAAAAAGCATTTACGTGGTCATACAGTGAAGTGGGTTCACAGCTGCATCAGTGTTGTTAATGCTGTAAAATCAAAGTATGATTTGAATAATAAAGGACAACACCCTGATCCATGGTCTCCATCATCGTCCATTATGCTGCTATATTAACTTGTTTTCATGGTCACATATATGTTAGTTATGGAGGTCTACTTACATATATTAACTTGTTTTCATGGTCACATATATGTTAGTTATGGAGGTCTACTTACATATATTAACTTGTTTTCACGGTCACATATATGTTAGTTATGGAGGTCTACTTACATATATTAACTTGTTTTCATGGTCACATATATAGGTTAGTTATGGATGTCTACTTACATATATGAACTTGTTTTCATGGTCACATATATGT
>NW_025321470.1:0-53259 GCF_019176455.1 Solea senegalensis
GTTTTAGGTAATGTTGTGTTTTAGTTAGTGTTGTGTTTTAGTTAATGTTGTGTTGTAGTTAGTATTGTCTTTCAGTTAATGTTTTGTTTTAGTTAGTGTTGTGTTTTAGTTAATGTGTTTTAGTTAGTGTTGTGTTTCAGTTAAGGTTGTTTTTTTAGTTAGTGTTGTGTTTTAGTTAATGTTGTGTCTTAGTTAGTGTTTTGTTTTAGTTAGTGTTGTGCTTTGGTTAATATGTTTTAGTTAGTGTTGTGTTTCAGTTAAGGTTGTTTTTTTAGTTAGTGTTGTGTTTTAGTTAGTGTTGTGTTTTAGTTTATGTTGTGTTTTAGTTCGTGTTGTGGTTTAGTTAGTGTTGTGTTTTAGTTAATGTGTTTTAGTTAGTGTTGTGTTTCAGTTAATGTGTTTTAGTTAGTGTTGTGTTTTAGTTAATGTTGTGTTTTAGTTAGTGTTGTGTTTTTGTTAGTGCTGTGTTTTAGTTAATCTGTTTTAGTTAGCGTTGTGTTTAAGTAAATGTTGTGTTTTAGTTAGTGATGTGTTTTAGTTAGTGTTGTGTTTTAGTTAATGTTTTGTTTTAGTTGGTGTTGTGGTTTAGTTAGTGTTGTGTTTTAGTTAATGTGTTTTAGTTAGTGTTGTGTTTCAGTTAATGTGTTTTAGTTAGTGTTGTGTTTTAGTTAATGTTGTGTTTTAGTTAGTGATGTGTTTTAGTTAGTGTTGTGTTTTAGTTAATGTTGTGTTTTAGTTTGTAAAGTGTTTTAGTTAATGTTTTGTTTTAGTTAATGTTGTGTAAGATTGTAATACATAAAAATAGTCAAATAACCACTTTTTTTAATTACTGTTTGTGAAAATCACATGACCAAAGTATTTTGTCATGTGACTTTCAGTGACGACAGTGACTGGCTTGAATGCTATGACTGCAGCCAAGTGTCAGAGACGGAATGTGACATGACTAACTCCCTCAGGCCGTTCGACAAGTAGGAACATACTATTATTATATTATTATATAAATATATATATGTAAAAAATAACGTGACGTCAGGTGACAGATGTTGACGTGCTCGTCAACATCTGTCACCTGAGTGAGGGAGTGGTACAACAATGCTTGTGGTGCTTGCCATGTGTTTTCCTTTTAGTGTTGTCATGCAAGTAGATCACTTGTGGTTTAAGAAATCCAACAAACACACTGCTTCTTGTCTCCGGGGAGCAGTTTTCCTTTGCTCCAGATTCTAAGAAAGAATTTAATTTAATTTCTGTTGTTTAATGCTTTAGTAACATCATTCAATCATAATATCTTAAAGAATAAATGTTGCTGCTTTGATACTGTTTCAAACTTGCAACTATAAGTTGTGCTTTTCCAAAATAGAAATTGTGGCCCTGTTACAGCCTGAGATTTGGTTTTATTGTCTTTCATGGCCTTTTTTTAAATGCATAATTTGCCTCATGGGCAATATGTTGCTAGAGGCCAGATGTTTTCCATCCCTACATTAAACCAAACATATATTTTTCTTGGCACTGGTTGAAATAACTTGTGCTGTTGAACTTATTTTGGTGTAATATGATATGAGCAACCTCAGTTTAACCTTCTTTTTGAATCCTCATGTTATGCTTTGAGAAATTGACTTGAAATCACACTGCAGAAATTGGACTCCAGTGCAGGATACAACTCACAAGGTGGGTTAAAAATAAAGTTTGCTGAGGCAACAGTAAACTAGCAGGTTAAAGTCGAATATATAAATCCAATCCAACTCTATTTATAAAGCACTTTAAAAACAACAACAGCTGAAACAAAGTGCTGTATATCAGAGATAAATAAATAAAACAAATAAAATATAAAAATGACCTAATAATTATCTGCCTTCACTTAATAGAAGGTTAATGTAAAAAACACCAACTGTACATTCCTGATTTCCTTATTTCTGGTACTTTGCCGGATTTGTCTTTAGCCTCAGTAACAAATGATCTCTTCACAACAAAAGCCTTTAAAAGCAGCAGCAGTAGGAGATGTAATAGCATTAGCTATTAATAATGTCACGTCTGGAATAGCTAGAAGAGCAAGCGGTAACCTCTGAGGCTGATATTAGTCAAAAAATTCTACCATGTGCCAAATGTTCAAAACCTCATGTTTAAGAATACCATATCATGATGAATGCATGTGGTGTCACATAGCTGCAAACCTTGTTTGTGTTTGTGTGTGTTCGACAGGACATACCATGCTGACATTCAAACAGAACATGTTACCATGGACTATAACAGCGACCCGGAGGAGTTAACTCACACATACTCCCCAAAGTTCAACCCCCACAAGCAGAGTAGGTGTTGCACACACACACACACACACGCAGTTCTGAAAGTGTGGTTTCTAAGCTTGTGTCACGCAAACACATGGAAATCTGGAAATATTTGAAGAAGATGTGGCCAATTGAATGTATGCTCTCCTCATTGTCAGGGTTTGAAGATAATATGTTAATACACTGCCTGGCCAAAAAAAAGGTTCACACACTCCAATAACCTTTAGCTTTGATTACGGCACTCATTCACTGTGGCAATGTGTCGATAAGCTTCTGCAATGTCACAAGATTTATTTTCGTCCAGTGTTGCAATCTTGTATTGATGATGGGAGAGTCGGACCACTGTGTTAGTTAGTGTTGTGGCAGATTTTGTTGCCTTGAAAAAAAAAAAAAAGTGTAATTCCTACTCTTACACTTCAAACTGGATAAGCAGCCATTATTATAAATGAAGTGATTACCTGAGCGTGCTCTTTTACTCGAAACCTGTGAACGCATTCACAGCATTCACGCACGTTCTGGAAGGTGCGATAAGTTTTTATCACTTCTCATCGTGACAAATCTCATGTGTGGCGTGAACTACGATGTGATACTACGCGTATGTTTGTTGTTACTTCCACGCTTCGATGCTGGTGTAACACATTCTCTCATCTCTCTGAAATGATGTCATGTTGTTGTGATTGGTAGACTTCCACTGTCCTTATTCTACGCTGATAATAAAAAGAGTGGAAAAATGAGTGGAAAGCGGTGGTTACCTGAACCGGCTAACTCACGTCTCGTTCCGTTTATTGATGTGTGGTTATTGAGAGTTCAGACGACCCCCGCTTTTTATTATAGATATATATTTCTAATCTCAAATGAAATCAAATCCATATAAGTGGCTCTGTGGTGTAGTGTGGATGGATCAGTCTGTTGCTGAATCATCTGAATGAGCTCCTGTCCGGCCGATGATGTGCTAACCCTCAGAGAATTGCTCAATCATTAGCATCAGACGCATTACTTCATATCCAAAGCATTCATTATTCAGGCACGTCATTGTGCTTGTGTCATTCATGAATCACAAGGAAATTTCAAAATCTCAATATGTAACAGAGGAGCCTGGTGTATTTAGGGAGAGCACTGCCGAAAGCCGGCAACCGTGAGCTCAACCACAACTGGAGTTTGTTGTGGTCATGCAAATCTTTTGATTCAATCTTTTTAATTCACTGATTCTAATGATTCAGTTCAATGATTCCGTTTACCTGAATGTAGCGTCTCGACAGCAATTCTCTTTATTTTATAGCACCATGAAAACTAAAAATAAGCACTTACAAATGACACAAATTTGACACATCTCATTTCCACAGTGCATCCAAATCCAACTATACAATACACATAGAAATACTTAAAGTACTTCCAAAATAATAAACAACAATAATTAGATTTGACTTTGTGATGGAGGTTGGAAAGTTGTAGCTGGCTTCCCTGGTTTGCAATCGCGTAGTGTGTGTCTCTTAGAACACAGTCTAGAATGTTCCCCCAAGACTTGTATAAGAATGAAGCAGGAAACATTGATCCCTTTTACGTTGCTTCATTCCAGTATAAACTCACAAAGTGATGTGGTGCGTGGTTCTGGAATGAACCAAAACAAAAACAGCCATCAATGAACAGCTCTCACTATGCTTAACCATAGCACACAACATGAACAGTAAATAATATACATACATATATATATATATGTATATGTATATATGTATGTATATTATTTAATAACACATATATGTAACTGACAACAAAGAAATAGTGGCATTACTGTAACACAACCGACCACTCAGACCACCAGCTGTGATAACTAACACTACTAGAAGTTCACACATTCACACAGATTGCATCAGACACAATCTTTTTTTGTTTTTTTTAACCTGTCCTGTCCAGTACCCAGGACATGTAATATGGTTGACTGCATGCCTTGTGGTGTCGGACAGATTTGTTATGCGCAGGGCGAGTCTGTGATACCCGGAACTGCAGTATTTTTATTTATTTGTTTTATGATTAGGTGTTGTGGGCAGCCGGACCAGACAGGGGGACAGGGAGTGGACTGACAAGAGGAGGGGGAGTGAGCGGTGGAGGGAGGGGGGGTGAGAGAGAGAGAGAGAGAGAGAGAAGGAGAAAAAAAAAGAGAGAAAGAGAGCAAGAGGGAGCGAGAGCGAAAGGGAGAGAGAGCGAGAGAGAGAGAGCGAGGTGGACAACAGTATAATGCATGGGTTAGTAACATTGAATTGAAATTATATAAAATAGACAGAACATACTTGATAAGACAGAACATAGACAACTTTAGGATGACAGTGTGTTAGTAACAGGTTAATAACATTAAACAGTTGAAATTATTTAGCGTATACAGAACATACTTGGCAAGACAAAACATAGACAACAATAGATTGATATTTAGGTACAGTTTCTATAGTAATTGTTAACAATTGCAACAGTTATATCAGTTAAGTTTAATTTATCTTAGTGTGTGAGTGTGTGTGAGTGTGTGTGTGTGTGTGGGGTTGTCATTAGGTGTGATTGGAATCTGGGTGGGGGACTGTGCCAATGTCCTGCCAGTCCCCAGCGACAGGCTGAAAATGATCCAGGCGCCTAGGGCGCCCCCAGCAGCCGTACAGGTCAGGAGAGGCCCACAGCCACCACCCCCAGGATTGCAACGCTTCCCTCCACAGGGGGCCAGTCGGAGGAGTGCGAGGGGGAAGCCCCCCACCCAGGGTCGACCCGAGGGACAGAGAGTCGGGACAGAGGCCGATCCATCCCACACCAAGGCAGGCCGCATAGGCCCAGGATCCCTGCACCCAGAGCCTGCCAGCGCCCGAGGGCAGGGCCAGCCCGCCACCGGGGGAGCAGAGCCCCACCCCCAGACCGCCCACTGCACGGCGACAGCCCAGCCCGAGCCCACGGCCCACCCCGCCAGGGCAGATCTACAGCCACCGAGGGACAGTAGGCCCAGGGCCACCAACCCACACAGACCACCAGATAACCCCGGCATCCCAGATGCACGGCCCGCAGCACCACAGACCGACCAGAGAAGACACAGTCACCAACCTGCCCTAGGAAATATAATCAATTAGAGGTGCCCAGGTCAAATCAAAGATAGGTAATTGTTTCTTTATGGAAGCAGACATTCTCTCCATAAAGATGTGATCTAAAATTTAATTTCTGTATTGGTTTAAACATAAGTTTTTCTTGCTTATCCAATTCAGGAGGATAGTTTTCTTGGTGATGCTTAGGCCAGTGATTAGTATGTGTGATTTTTTCATGTCTATATGTATTCCGTTTAAATCACCTAGTATGCATAGCGTGGGGGAAGGTGGTATGGTGTATTCGAGACATGCTGAGAGGTCCTCGCATACCCTACACCAGAATGTATATACCGGTGTGCATACCCATATAGCATGCACCCATATAGCTATCTGCTGTGTTTTCGTTGCAGTTTGTGCAGATATTTGATTGTGAGAACCCCATTCTGAACATCCTTTGTCCTGTGTAGTGTATTCTGTGTAAGATTTTGTAATGTATTAGTTGTAGGTCTGGATTTTTTTATTATTTTGAATGTGTTAGATGATATTTGTAACCAGAAATTTTCATCTAGGCTGATGGATAGGTCTGCCTCCCATTTTGTGGTTGGCAACGAGATTGTGCAATAGTTTTTAGTCAATAGTGCGTGTGTTTTAGACACCATTTTGGGAGACTTAAGGTTTAGAAATAGTTTGATCATTGGAGGTAGTTCTAGATCCAATTTACTGGTTTTAAACCTCGTCTGGATTACAGATTTTATTTGTAGATAATCAAAAATGTGTTTCTGTAAATGCCATATTGTTCCGCTAAGTTTTGAAATTTAATGAATTTGTTATCTTGGATAATTTGTTCCAGGTGCCTTATACCTTTTTCTTTATTCCGTAGTATTTCTGGATTATTCCAGATTGGGGTAAATGTACATGGGATATGCGAGGACCCAGTGAGTTTGATGAATTCCCACCAGGCTGACAGGGAGGTATTTATATTTATGCTTTTAAAGCACTGTCTTGATGGTTTTGCTTATAAATGGCATATCGGAGATTTGAATTTCTTTACAGAGTGTTTCTTCAATGTCTAGCCACAGACTGTCCAGTGGGTTGGGTTTAATCCATTTTTGGACATAGTGAAGCTTATTTGCAAGAAAGTAGTTGTGGAAGTTTGGAAGTTCCAGACCACCATAGGCTTTTGCTATTTGGAGGGTTTTTAAACTGATGCGTGCTAGTTTGTTTTTCCAGAGGAATTTAGTGGTGGCAGAGTCTAATGATTTAAACCAGATTACTGAGGGTTTAGTTGGGATCATTGAGAAGAGGTCATTTTTGGTAAGATCATCATTTTTAAGGTGGTAACTCTTCATATAAGTGATATAGGTAAGGAATTCCATCGTAGGAGGTCATCCTCTATTGATTTAAGGAGTGGTGTATAGTTTAATTATGCTAGATCTGACAGCCTGGAGGAAAAATTTACACCCAAATATCTAATGTTTCCAGATTTCAGAGGACAGGATGGTGATGATTTGAAGTCATGGTTGATTGGTAGGATGATCGATTTTGCCCAGTTTATCGAGTAATCTGATATGGCTGAAAATGTGTTAAGAAGTGCAATAGTCTCGGAAAGAGAGCTTTGTGAGTGTTGGAGGAAAAGTAATACATCATCAGCATAGAGGCTTATTTTGTGATGTAGTTTTGTTGTTTGAATACCTTTGATATTTTTGTTTGTGCGAATAGCCGCTGCGAGTGGTTTAATGAAGATGGCAAATAGTGATGGAGAGAGTGGACAGCCTTGTCTGTTGCCTCTCTGGAGGGTGAAGCTTGGAGAAGTTTGATCATTTGTTCTCACAGAGGCACTGGAGGAACTGTATAACATTTTGATCCAGGAGATGAAGTTTTCTCCGAATCCAAATTTTTCCATTGTGGCAAGTAGGAATTTCCAGTTTACTCTATCAAATGCTTTTTCTGCATCTAGTGAAACCACTGCTGCTCTAAATGTATTGTGCAGTAGTCTATTATATTTACTAATCTGTGTGTATTATTAGTTGAATGTCTATCCTTAATGAATCCTGTCTTGTCTGGGTGGATTATGAAGGGGGTGATTTTTTCCAGTCTCCTCGCTAAGGCTTTGCAGATGATTTTAAGATCTGCATTTATGAGTGAGATGGGGCGATAGCTGGAAGGGAGTGACGGGTCTTTCTCAGGTTTGAGGTGTAGACAGATATGTGCTGTATTTATGTGTGTGGGAAGAATGTTACGTTCCTTGATTTTTATTATCATATTGTAGAATGTTGGTGCTAGTATAGACCAGAATGTTTTGTAGAATTCCACTGGGAATCCGTCTGGTCCTGGGGCTTTCCTGTTTGGCATATGATGTAGGGCCTCTTTCAGTTCAGCTACTGTGATATGGGACTCCATAGACTTGACCTGTTCACTACTAAGTTTTGGTAGATCTATAGAGTTTAAAAATGTTTTTATGTCTGTACTAGATGAGTTATTGTATGATGAATATAAGTTTTTATAGAAATCTCTAAAAATGTTATTTATTTCTTCCGGTGCATGGGTTAGTTTACCGTCTGAGTCTTTTATGAAGTGGATAGTTGTTTTTTCTTTGTTTAATTTAAGTTGGTTAGCTAGGTATTTACTGGATTTATTGTTATGTTCAAAGTTTTCCAAGCGTAATCTCTCCAGTTGGAACTGCGTTTTTCTTTCTGTTATTTTGTTTAATTCAAGTCTCAATTTTCTTATATTATTTAGTAAGTTCTCATCTTGGGATGCAGCATAAGCAGTCTCTAATGTTTTTATTTTATGTTGTAGTTCTAATTCCAGTAAGTTTTCTTTCTTCTTTTTAAATGAGGATTATGAGATTATTCTACGCCTCATAACTGCTTTTGCTGCTTCCCAGAGGACACCTGGGGGTGTTCCTGGCAGGTCGTTTGTTTCTAGAAGTATTAACCACTCTTTTTCAAAGTATTTAATGAAATTTGGATCATCTAGTAATGACGTATTAAATCTCCAGTTTCTGGTTGGTGGTGTGATGGCCTTATTAGTTATCTTTAGTGAAACTGGTGCATGGTCACTAATGGTGATAGGGTGAATCAGAGTGTCTGTGACATCTGATAGAATTGAGCTGTTGGTGAGAAAGAAGTCAATTCTAGAGTAGGAGTTGTGCACAGGTGAGAAGAAGGTGTATTCTTTGTCAGCTAGACGACAGGAGCGCCAAGCATCACAAAGACCATCATCACTCATGTATTGTTTAAGTGCCAGTTCCGTGTTGTTCTTGCCTTACTGAGCCTATCAAGTTCTGGGTTGAGTGCCATGTTGAAGTCCCCTCCTATTATCAGTGTTGTGTCTAAGTGAGTGGACAGTGAGGAGAAGAAAGTGTGAAAAAAGGAGGGGTCATCAACATTAGGACCATATATGTTAGTGTTGGGATTAGGGGCGTGATTTGTTATGAATTTAGAATATTAATAATTGATTAATTATGGAATAATTAATTTCTTATAAAAAGTTGAGTCAAACTCGAATCGGGGCACCACTCCTCTCAAACAGAGGAGAACAATCGGTTCTGAATGAACCATTAATTCATAACCTCCAAAAACAGTCTCATAAATTAAGCCGACTACCAATTTGGATTATGATTAATAATTAACTTAACTTATTAATTGATAAATCACAATACTACATCAATAGTTAGGGGAATTGAAGGATTGGAGTTCTACAGGGAAGAGGTTGGCAATATACACACTTGTGCAGTATTAATCAGACCAGACTGTATATATTATACAACATTTATTAAAAAGACATCAAAGATTTAAACAAGAATATCTACAAAATGTAACTATATACAGTGTGTGTGTGAAAGAGAGAGAAAGAGGGAGTCTGTGTGTGTGCAGGTCAAATGGTCAAGTCAGATGGAGGTAGACTACAACTCAAGATGGCGGTTGACAAAGAAACTACAAGATGGCGGAATCAAAGATGGCTTCTTGACCGCATGGCTGCTGTGTTTCTTGGTTAACTACTTTTGTAAGCTGAGATGCCAGGTTAGATGAGAGGTTAGAAGCATGCACATCTAGAGCTGAAAGCTAAGAAGCATAGACATCACTAACATCATATTAACCTAAATCTAGACATTACACAAACACTTTATGTGAGCAAGTAAGCTCAGTACAACATTTCATCTATGCTTAGCCAAGTAGTGTAATGCTATGCTAGGCCCAGTTACGTTACCAAGTCCTTAAAAGATGCAAAAGTGTCCTTTTGAGTTGCTGTCTGTTGGTCCAGGAACAGTAGATGGTTGACTGTGTTTCTGGTGTCTGTGGCTCAGGTTCCTCCTCACAAGTTAGCTAGTTGGAGCTAACTTGGTTCTGGATCCTTGGTTGATCCTTAGGCAGGCTCTGGTGTCGCTGCCTCTGATGGGAGGATAGCAGGCTGCTGTGAGCGGGCCTGCTCGAAGATCAGCAGAGAGGGTCTCTTGCTGCTGGAAGCTTGTTAAGCTCTGTGCTGAAGGGTCTTCAGTCGAAGAGCTGACGTCTGTGTCCTTCCTGCACCCCAAAAGGGCAGGGGAGAGCAGAGGAGCCTGTGTCCTCCGGTGAGGTGGAGAAGAGAAGAGCGAAGAGAAGAGCAGAGAAGGCGGGGAAACCTGGCTTTTGTATTGCCTGTTACATGGGGTCACATGTCAGTGACCACTGAGGTGGGTTTCCCACTGATGTGTGGAAGATAAGGGATCTTTATTGACTGAGTTTTATGACACTCTTTGTCTCCATCCAAGATGCATGTGACTCCATCTTGAATGAGCTGATCCCCAACATTAGATATACAGAAGTCTGTATTATTGATTAATAAGTGAAGTATTATAAATCTACCTTCTGGGTCTATCATAGTGTTTTCATGTGTGAAGTTTAATTTTCTATTGATCATGATGGCGACTCCTCTCTGTCTAGTTGTAGCTTGCTGTGTATATGTGGGGAAATTGTGATGAGGTGAGCTGGCAATCTGACTTAGCGAGGTGAGTCTCTTGTAGTAAGACAATGTCTGCTTGAAGACTATTTAGGTGGTTGAGGACTTTATGTTTTTAATGCTTCGAGCCGATTCCACGCACATTCCAAGTGACAAGCCTGAGTGTATTCATCTTATTAACCATATCTACTTATCTAGTGTAGCCTGTGTGTGTTCTCTGTGCATGTGCACAAGCTGATGTCTAACACAGGGTGTATGTGCGCTCCCATGTTTGCATGTGTGTGTGTGCCTGTCTGACAGCCTATGTGCGAAACTGCAGCCTGTATGTGGATGTGTGTGTATGTGTCTACGCGCTTGTGACGTGTTCGTCTGTGTATTATGTATTAGCATGTCTATCTGATAAACTGCAATACTACAGCTTGTATGTAGATGTATGTATGTGCGTGAGATGGCGATTTACGTGTTCGGTATGAGTATGTATGTATATGCAGTGGTGGGCTGTCAGGGCCAACAGAGAAGGCCCTGCTGGCCCTGATAATATCAAAAAAGTATTTTTTTTTTGTTATTATTTAAATTTTTTAATTTTTTTAATAATCAAATGAATGTGTATCTGAACGTGTCTGAATTCAATAAATGTTTCAGTATGTTATGATTATATTGTGTGTGTGCGTGTGCGCTATGGTTGTTGCAGATCAACTGTCTAGTGAATATAGTTGGTGTTTGTGCGTGTTTTTTTCTTTTTTTTTCATCAAGTTGCAACGCAAATTTCTTACTGATATGGATCTTTTCCAAAACTCTTGTCTACCTTTGTGGTTTTTCTCATGAAAGTTGCCTGTTTGTCTGTGTGTTCACGCAGGCGAACAAAATAGTCTGCATTCTTGTTTTGATGTGAAGGGTGTTTTCGTTTGCGTTTAAGCTTACTTGGGACCATAAGTAAGAGTAAGAGTTCTGGTGGTGAGGGCAGTGTGATGTTCCTAAATACCTCACACAGCAGCTTCAAGAAGAACTCAGGAGGTCCGCTTTCAATGGATTCTGGTTATCCCGGATACGTATGTTCTGCCTCTTGCCTCAGCTCTCTGTTACTTTAGCTGAGCGTTTGTGCTCATCTGATGAGATGGCAGCTCAGGTCAAAGCTGTCATCTAAAACAATTGCAGGAGGAGGTTTAAAAGGCTTTTAAATAACGTTTTTCAGCCACCAAGTTCAGAATGAGCAGAAATCTAAAAAAAGAAGCATAAAATATCTCTGCCACAGTAATGTATGAACCTGGCTCTGTCACTCTATCTACCTTACTCTGTGCAGGTCACTGCTACCACCAGTCAAATGTTTACATTACATGTCATTTAGCAGACGCTTTCATCCAAAGCGACTTACAAGGGAATTGAATACAACCTGCCAGGTGTGGAGTTGAACTTGCGACCGGTCTTAACCACTGAGCTACACCACCATGACAGATAAGGGTGCTGTGATCATTTGTGAACACACAAAGTGTCAGTGACCCATTCACACCCCTCAGCGAGACACATCAATATTTCTGCTTTCCTCAGGTAACATCAGCGCTGTGAAATTCACCGTGGCAGCTAAAGATGAGCGCACAGTCATTGTCAACATCACAGATCCTCTCACCAGCATCCATGACTATGGGAAGCAGCTCACCATCAGAGACATCCTGAAAAATGACCTCAAGTACAAGATCAGCTACTACAAGTCTGGAAGCACAGGCAAGGTAGAATATTCTGATTCTCATTGAATACCTGAATGAATGAAGCATAACCATGATCACAGAGAAGTGTCAGTCTTTTGAAATAATCCTATTACTACGGAAGCGCATTACATTTTTGTGCTAGTTTAGAGCACATTTGAAACAATAAACACATTCATTCCTTTATTGAGAGTTCGATTTATAACAACATGGACGGCTCGTTTAGTTTAATCAAGTTTTACTTTGCTCTGGGTTTAAGACACTGGGAGATAGTCCTGTCCTTAAGTCACATAGATGGTATTACCATTAGTTTGTCGATTTTACGCAGGCACCTGAGGACTTTGCGGTTGTTCAGAAGGAAAGCTCATTCAGATCTGTTAGACATAGCAATGATTCTCCATGATCAGATGGACAGATACGGCTCCATGGATACAAGATGATGCATTTGAAATGCATTCAGGCATCTGGCTACGTGGTGACTCAAGAGACACAAGAAAATATGGGAGTCACTTGCAGGTTGGAGGTTCTCGTGAGAGTTCTCGATAATTCAAGGAAAAAAATTACTCAGAAAAACAAGAGGGGAAAAAAATTAGCACGAAAAACTGAAAAAAAAAAACTAATTGAAAACACATTAGACAGAAAAACAGGAAAAAAAATTATTCAAAAAAACAACAACAAACCAAAAATGTTTTTTCTTCAAATTAATGCAATACGCTTCCGTATATTACAACACAGTATTTGAGTTGATCCACTTTGCCACATGTACGGTGGCCCAGAAGACTCAACGTGAATGCAAAAGCAAAATCACGAATGATCGTCAACAGTTGTGGGTTGTTGTTTTTTTTACAGTATGTTCCAGTGTCTGAGGAGGTAGAGACATGTGTGTGTCTTCTGGGCCACCGTAGATATGACTATTGCATGTAAATATCATAGTTTATTTTTAAATATTTGTGAGTATTCCCTTTGTCAACACATTATGGTTGTTTATGTTACGTGGCTAATTAATGGAGTCATCAGGTGAGTGAAATAGAGCGGTTTGATAGGTTACTGTCGATGTCGATGATTATCAAAAGAAAGGTGTGTTTTGTGTAATTTCTTAATGGCAGAAAATGTCAAAAACGTGTTAAACAGGTTCAAAGAGTGATCACATGGTACATGCTAAAACTGGATTGAATTGTCCTTCACAGAGTAATAGTAGCTAATGGTCTGTATTGATCACTACTGACTTGCTACTGAACTTCAACATTAGATGCTATTGCTGATGTTTAACATTTACAGTCCCCTCTTTCCAAGGTATTGGTAGAGTGAGGATAACTTTATTTTCAGGATACATTGAGATAACTTAGAAGATAGGCTCGTTTGTAAAAGACCACATTCTTAGATGAACAAAATGATAGGAATGGATAGACTTGAATTAGAGTTAAATAAATAAATAAATAATCATAATAATTCCTATTTAGGCGCAAGTCCTTTGGTATTGCATCCCACATGAGTGATGTGTTCCATTCTCATCTGATAGAGAGACGTCATATCTAACTCGAGTGTGGCAGAGGTGTCACAGCTGGACGCAGGAGAGAGTTACTGTTTCATGGTCGCAGCTTTCATCCCCTCCAGACCTAAAAGCACCCAGCAAGGAGCTTGGAGTAAACAGCTGTGTAATCAAGTACACAAGACTGTCCTGCAAGGTACACACACACCACACTCACAACACAACACAACACAACACAACACATTTGCAGTGTAACAGAACTGGTACATGCTAAGATACAGCTAAAATAAAATATGGTGAATCTTTGGCTAATACTACAAAAACACTGCAGTAACTGCACTAATAAGAAGGTGATGAGCGCAGTGACCACAGTGTGTGTCAGTCTCCAGAGTTGTATGATGTCTCACTGCAACACAAATCAAATCACAACATGGAAAATGTTACAGCACACAATCACAGTCACAATGGATGATGTGATGTAAGCGTCAGTGCTCCATATGCACTTTTTGCATGTACCTATGTCGCCATCTACTGGACCTAAACAGGCACTGCAGTGGAGTACGCATGCTTCCATTGTGTTGTGATTTGATTGTTGCACAGAAACAAAAAAAGCACCCACATGCACAAACTCTTTTTTATTTAAAAACATATTTACAGAGCAAGTGAAGACAAGTGCATAAAGTACCAATACAACAAACAAATAATTATTTATTATTTATTATTTTTTAATTAAATTAAATGATGCATTATTTTAATTAAATATTTTATGTGCATATCCTCCTTATTAAAATAACGATACTTAATAGGGAGATGTGATAGTGACTGGGGTGGGGTAGCTCTGTGGTTAAGACCCGTACCCCGTGTGCACAGACATCACGGTCACAAGTTGAACTCCACCCCTGGCAGGTTGTAAAAAAGTGTCTGTCAAATGATTGATTTAAGCATATAAGGGAAAACTGGGAAGATGTTACAAAAAAGTAAATTAAAAGTACATTTTTTATTTTTTGTATAAAGTCAGTATTTGGAAATGAGAGAAAAATATCTATATATATAAAAAAAAACAATTTGGTCAAAGGTTGGGCTCAGTGGTAGAGCGTGTTGTCCTTTACCTCGAAGGCTGTGGGTTCAATTCCCGGCTCTGTAAAGTAAAGCAGCTTAGATAAGCAGACTAGATAAGTGCTATATAAATACAAACCATTTATCATATACACAATGTTTGAAGCAAGAGTTAAAGAACATAAGAAGACAAACCTTTGATAAATGGGGGCCTAGTTTCAGGGAATGTGGTTCTGTGAAGTGACATGTAACTGTGTGTGCCTGTGACTCTGATTGTTCCTGCAGAGCTGAGCGTTGGAGCGTGGGTCGGTGCCGTGTTCATCGTGCTGACCGTTGTCATTGTCATCGTCACTGTGACGGTGCTCTGCTGCAAAAGACGCAAACAGAGGAACAAAGCCCCCTACACAGCTCAGTTATCAGCACCTGCTTAGTGTGTGTGTGGGTGTGTTAGTGTGTAAATGTGTAAATGTGTTTTTAGGTGTTCTTTTTAATATAGGGTGCTCGTCTCCCTTCATTTTCCATCTCCTGCCCTTTTTTATAGGAACGTTTTTTACAAGTGTATTTGGTATTTGGTCCTAAATAGCACGCACTTTGACAGTGAGTGTTCAGATTAGCTGTGATGTCGCTATAAAACTTCTAAACTTATGTTATATCTACCTTTTCAACACTGCTTCTACATGTTTATTTTTGAATATTGTCTCTGGACCCACAATCGTCGGAGCATCATCATGTACATGTACAGCATGACCCTGTTTTCCAACAACTAAACTGCATTCTCACTGATGTTTCAAGGACACATCATAATAGTGACATAGTATTTTACATTGTAATTTGTTTGTTGAGTCCACCAAATAGAAGACCACCACATTTGTGAAAGATTTTTCTTTCTTTCTTTATTTCCTTGCCCAAACACCCAACTACAAAGGTTTATCATCACTCCCATTTCCTAAATTCATCTAAAGGTGCCTCAAAAAACAGCATCATGTCTGAATCATTTTCAGAAGTTTCAGAACAACTTTATGAGACATGGTTGAGAATTCAGTTTAATCATGTGGGAATGTAATATCTTTAGAGAAAAGGTTGCACATGTTCATCACAAGCAGGCTCAACTGGACTTGATTCAATGCCAGACTGCATGTATACAGTATATGTCGCATCTTTGTCCACAAATCTTACCTCATGTTCGTTTTTTCTAAATATGCTTGTCCTCATATTCCACTGTGACTAAAGGTATATCACTACAGGTGTAATATAACAAATAACCACTACGAGAACTTGTCTTGAGCCATCAAACCACAACTATGTTAGCTTATAATGCATATGTAATTGTTGCTCAGAAAAACAATCATACATTTACTTACTTCTGTCCTCACATGGTAATTCATTATATGGAGAGTATCTGAAGTTCTGAGGGAGGGAGGCACACCTCTGTCTCCCTTTTCTATATTCTCTTCCTTGGACTGGAGGTCTGCTGCAGCAAAGATTTCCCCCACACTGCAGCTGATCATGTAACTCGTCCAAGAAAACAAATCTTTTCATGTGCATTGTGATTTTAGTGTGCGTAGTTTGTCTCACAACAGTCACTTTTGTTGGTTAAAAGGATGACAACGTAATAAAACACGAGACACGTTCACATGCTCCACATCCTGCTGTTTTCTTATCATCACGTTCAACAATAATGTCTCCCAATTGGCACAGAATAAGAATGTATAATGCAAACACAGTGCCGGAGTTGCTGAACGTCAGTTCCGCTGTGTATTTATAACCATGATAGATTTCTGTGTTTTTTAAGGTGTTGTCTTGCAGATTTTGTTGCATATTCTTGTGCAACGACAATCAAAATGTTCTATTCTTTTCTCAAGACTTGAACGTCTCACTCCTCCTTTGTCTATCTGAGAAAAGAAGTTACACACAGTGTGACACAGCACACACACTTCACACTAACCACAAATCAAATGACCATGTGACGATTATGGAGTTTTATTTTGATTTTTTCCAACACAGAATGTCACATTTAAACACATCACATACTACATCACACGCAAATGCATTATAACTTTTCATTGGCCGACACGTCTTTTCACTCAACCATGGCTCTTAAAGTGCATACACCTACAGTATATCATAGAAAACACACACACAAACTTCACCTCCTCTGTCTTTCTCCTAAACTACTGTATATTGCTATTTCACTGTCTGCGTTTGATAATGTTCTGATCATGTGAGCAATTACACAAACTGTTATTAAAGTAGTTGAATACAAAATGATTGAAGGAGTACCAAGTAAATAAATGTCAGCAGTAATGAAAACAGAATGAGATGTTTAACAGAACTGAGCCCAAATTTATCAATAATCAGATAAAAAGCTTTAGAAGCTGGCAGGTTCACTAACACGAACACTTTTGAATTAATCTCAACTCAGGTTAGAAAACAGTAAAATTAAATCTGGTCCCACGACTGATTATTTGGAAATCTCTGGATCCCAGATCAAACAGGTACATAAACTAGATATACAAGGATACATTTCCGCTTTGTTTGGATAATGACAATAAGGGGAAAAATAAGGTCAGGATGAGCAGTGGAGCCTGGTCTCTGAATGTTTAATACACATAAGCCACAGTGAAACATTAGGCAGGACTGCTCATATAATAATGATGATATGAAGTGCTCACATCAAAGATATTTTATCTGAAGAAAAAGGAGGTCTGGAAACACAAACATGGTCAAACGTTACAGAGATATTCTTCTGTGGACACACAACTGTCACCACAACAAGGCTCTGATAAAGTGGACTCTGTTTTATTAGCACCATTGTTGTACACAAGGACGGTATTACTGTTACTTTCGCCAGAGCAATAACACAATCGTGTTCAGACCAGCACCACCAGTTTCTGTTGATGGACAATTAGCATGTGAATGGTTCAGGTGTTTGGAAGTCTAACGTCTATGCCTGCTTTTAAACAAGGTTTTTATTTCAGAAAAACAGGCAACAATATGTCCACAAACATTTGACATGCATAGTTTGCCTCCATCCCTGCACTGCCCATGGAAAATACATATTAAAATCAATTCATAAAATCAAACTTCAACATTTAAAACTGCACTGGGTTGGATGTTGTGGATGCTTCTGATAATGAGTAAATACAATAAAGACATTAATAATATATGTCATTTATCTTCTCTGTGTGGCAATGACCACATACTGTATTTCATTTACATTATGATGTATTCAATATTTCTTTCTTACACACATACACACATACAGCCTAATAGGGCTATTCAGTGTTAATCTACATTGTAGAAAGTAATAAAAATGAAGAGAAACCATTGAGAAGGCGATTAGTGTTTTAACCTGTTAGCTGTTTGTTTTCCCAGTTCACCCCAAAACATAAAGTGTTTATTTTATCAACTTAAAGAGCAACTAAACCCCTAAACCACTTTTTTTTTCAGGTTTAAACAAGTGTATAAGGTTATCTAGTAATATTCTTCACTGACCCAGGTCTCACTCTTGGTATTTGAATGACATATTTTGTGTTTGAATGTGTGCCTTCTCTGGCTAAACACCTCCCATTACATGTCAGTGTTCGTATTAGCTGGCTCATCCCGGGCTTTGTTCACCAATCGTCCTCCTCTGGCCACACCCCCTATTATGGGGGGGCGGAGTGTATACGCAACTCTTCTATTTCTGAAGAGCCACAGAAATCCAGCGGACTTGAGCACGAGCGTGAGAGGAAGTCGGAAAATAAAACATCCGGTTTACTTTTCAGACTAAAAGATAACTAGTCTCTGACTCCAGCTGTGCAGCTGCGTGGAGGCGGGCGGACGTGAGACATAAGCAGTGTAACTGGGGCGGAGCTGAGCGCACCAGAGCACAGCGAGTCCATTCTGCAGCCAGGGTATTTACCCGGCAACAGTGAGTGCTATTTCCTGATTGGCTGATCAGGTCGCTAATTCAAGACAGCTGTATGAGTGAACTACGCAGAGCAATCTGCCTTCTGCCACCGACTCACAGACTACAAATGTATGTGCGAGAAATGTCATGTGTGACGTGCAAGTGTGTAAACCGGAGATACCACTGTCACTCGAGTGGGTGCCTGCGGTGCTCAGTCACGCCTCCTTCCCCTCCCCACTCCCCACTTTTTGTAGATTTTCAAAAACAGGCATTGGGGCGGACTCTGCCTCAGACCCGGGGTTTAGTTCCTCTTTAAAATTTTCCAATGGACTCAACTGTCAAGAAGCTTGTAAATGTTTCGTATTTTATGAAGAGCTCCATAAATCAGTCAAGGAAATACAACTCTAATATAGATTTATGAAATACACCCACTGACAATTTATTAGGTATACCCATTGAACTGCTTGTTAACGCAACTATCTAAACAACTAATCTGCAACTCATTGCATTTCAGCATGTGCACATGTTGAAGAAGAGCTGCTGAAGTTCAAACTGAGCATCAGAATGAGGGAGGAAAAGGGGATTTACGTGGCTTTGAACATGGCACAGTTGTTGGTGCCAGATGGGGAGTATTTTGCAAAATGTGGCCAGTGAGTGGATGTATATGAATTGTTCAAAACAATAATTAGGAGCACATAAACAACCCCTAAAAAGAGAGCTATAGAAGGCAGTATTATCGATGGTATTACAAGAACCAACAGAAGTCTCACATGCTGCACTAAAGTCACTTTTAAACTTTCCACTGTCTTAGTGGTTCGTCATGAATGACAGGATTTCACACGTGTGAAAATAAAGATTTGCGTTCACAGGGTTCACGGTGTTATCATGCAGTCATAGCTAAGTCGTGATGAGGTAGGTGTGAACTGAAATGTAATCTTGACTGAACAATGCTTCAGTGCCTACAACATCTGTTACCTGATATCTGAATACAATGTGATGTTCAGAATGACAGGGTAAACATGATAACCTCAAACTGTATCTTCCTCTGGATGTTTGCAGCCCTGACTTCCTTAAATCATTCTAAGTAGACTGAAGCCAAGAATCAATCAATAAATACATTACTTTGAAGTCAGCCACATACACACATTCTTGTACAGCATTCTTATTGAGGACAAATGTAGACACGATACACCCCTAACCCCTTAACCTAACCCCAAACTAAACCTAATTTTAACCATAACCCTTAAACTAAGTCTTCACCCATGAGCAGTACTTTTCATGTCAGGACAAAAGGGTGAGGACCAGCCAAACGGTCGTCACTTTCACAAAATGTCCACACTTTGTGTGGTTTAAAAGTTTTCTGGTCCTCAAAAAGATCTATGTACAAGTACACACACACACACACATAAAACATGCACAATTCCTCACAGAAGTGACCCAGTGAAACTGGGATTAAAGCCAACCACCTACCATAAAAAATGAATGGTATAGTTAAAATTAATAATTATTTATGTTTCCTCTCCTCGCGGTTATATCCCCTTTCCCCCTTTCCCCCATTTTTCCGCGCTTCCTCTTACTCATCTGCTCATCCACATCCACACAGATCACTTCAGGTCAATGCCCTGAGTCTGGGACAGTGCCTTCTCCTTTACCTAAAACACACATGAAAGACAACATTAAAAAATGTAGTGAATTCATTCATTCATTGTCTACCACTTTGTCCTCCACGAGAGCGTCCATCACAGGGACAACACTCTTCGATTCACAGTCACACCTACGGTTAATTTAGAGTGTCCAATTACCCTCTGTATGTATTTGGACTGTGGAAGGAATCCGGAGGAGCCGGAGAAAACCCGTGTGCACATGGGGAGAACATGCAAACACCACGCAGAAAGGCCCTCGATTGGACCGGTCGTGAACTAGAGTTCGGGCGATAAAGAAACATTTTTCAATCGGCGATTGCTGGTGGTGGGGACGGGGCAATTATGGAAGCATTTGTTGGAGAAGAGCACAAAATCCCCTATTTGAGAGTATTTGCATCCGGTTATAGGGAGAAACCAGACGCAAGAGGAAAGCCAGCAGACCAAAATAACCAGTCTGCACGAGTATTTGTGACTATCTTTTTCCAAATTTTGAATTAATTTACAGTGACCCATAATTCGTTCAATTCATTTGAATTCCCAGCTGCGTGTTTGTACACAGGTATTGTTGTAAATTCCCTATTATTACTGTATTTCTATGCAGGGACTGTTCAGTGCTGAATATAGTGTTTGCGTCCTTGGGAACGTCATATTGAGCTGTTCATGCACAGATATATATATAAAGGCTAGATGTCTTACGGCGGAGTGTCAAACGTCTGCACAGGGCGGCCATCTTGCCACATAACATGTGTTGTAGTACTTTTTAAATAACCATAACTTGCTCAATTTTCTACTGATTTTTATAAACGTCAGAGATGTAGTTATTATGAAACTGCATATTTATGAATAATTATAACCATGGGCTTCAAATAACATTAAACAGAACAGAAAGGTGCAATGAATACACACACAGGGTATTTATGTTAAATCGGTACATTACATTACATGTCATTTAGCCAGTGGTGGGCTGTCAGTATCAAACAAGTTTTTTAACATTATTATTATTGTTTTTTTTATTTTATAATCAAATTAATGTACATCTGAACGTGTCATAATTATGTATGTAATAATGTGTCATAATTCTCTGTACTGTTCTCTGCAGAAGATGAGTAATAGATGTGAGTTGCAAGTGGTTTCCAACTAACCTTGAGTGAGGGCCGAGGAGGCCTTACTGGTCTTACTGGTTTCACTGCCTCTGCTACTGGGTTGACCTGCATTCTGCCCAGGGGTTGAAGGTCATCAGCTACATCTGGACAACCGATATATCCTCCAGCTCTGAACACAGAACCCAGATCACCTTCCAATATGTGACTGGTGGATGTATCCAGGTTGTGGTTGGCAGAGATGTTGATGGTGTCATCATTGTTGGTCGTGCACATACTGGTGTCACTGAGTTCAAGTCCCAGCAGGTCTATTGCCACATCACTGTCTGAGCTGTTGTTGGTGGGACTGAGTTCTGGTTCAATAAAACATTGGTTGTTGTTTGCTTCAGGTAAACCTTCTTTACTCAACAAATCCAACACCTCTTGGTTGCCACGGCTACCTAAGTCTAGTAATTCCTGATTTTCCTTGCTACCATGTCGCATGGGTTCCTGGTTATTGTGGCTTCCACATATTAGCACCTCTTGATTGCCTTTGCCATCAAAATCCAGTAGTTCTTGGTTACCATCGCTGTCTAAATCTGGTACTTCTTGATTCTCAGGATGGAGCAATTCTTTGTTGCCCAGGCTACAAGGTTCAAGAACTTCTTGGTTACAAGGTTCAAGTAGTTCCTTTTTGCTCATTTTGAGATAGGGCTTAACTACCTCCTGGTTGTCATGACTAAAATGATCCAAGAATTCCTTATTGTCATTGCTATCTATTTCCTTGTTGTTAATGTAAGAAGACTCAAGCACCTCTTGGTTTTCATTGTTGTGTGAATCCTTCTGGTTATTGTGGCCACAATGATCAAGAACTTCTTGGTTTTCATTGCCGTTGGATTCTAGTACTTCTTGATTACAATAACCAGAGGGTTCTACTTTATCATATGTGGAAGGGTCCATTGCCTCATGGTCATCGTAGCCACAGACATCCAGTACCTCCTGGTTTTCATCCTCAGGACTGAGCTTAAAGCCATAAGGGTCAGAGTCCCGTACTTTCTGGGACATATTCAAGTCAAAATCACAAGTGTTGAAGTTGAGATGGTTTGTTTGCGAGGAAGATGACTCAGTGTCAAAGGCCAGGTAGTTCTCACTGGGTTCAGGGCTCAGTTCGGCTTCATCTGGGTCTAGGAGTGTGTGACTAGAATGTTCTGGACTGAGTTTAAACCCGTATGGGTCAAAGGAAGACTGACTGGTCGCTTCATAGCTTAAGTCAAAGCTTAGTTCCCCGCTTTGATCTAAATCAGGCTGGATATAGAAGTTATGGGCGTCTTGTGAGTTATGGGGAGTTGTAGAGATTTGGGTTTCCTCTTCCATATTGCTAGACCAACCTTCCCAATACCCAGAGGTAGCACCCTGCGACATAGATTGCTCTTTTTCACCTGTCCAATCTGTTTTCAAGGGAGCTTGTTCAGAGATTGCCTGAGCTGGTTCAGAACTCAGACCTGTAAAAAGACAACAATGAAGAGGTCAAGACTGGAAGGACAAAAAACATCCAGATTTAGAGCTTCCCGGTCAGCAGTTAACTAAGGTAAACGTAAAGGAAATGCAACTTACAAGTTACTGATGTTAAAGTTAAAGTGCATATATGTAAAGCCTTAATGAGATTAATAAAACAGTTATGGACATGATCGTTGTAAGTTAAGGCTCCCCTAAGTTTGCTGGGAATCTGAATGCCAACTTCAGCATTGTTACAGACTAAAACGCTACTTAACTTCAATAACTTGTTTATTGTGATGTGTAAGCATTCTGTGGAGTAGAATGTGTAAACGTTGATAAGAGAGTTGAAGATGTGATGCTGCAGATCTGGAATAATGTCCACTAATGGCTGTTTCCACACTCATAAAAAGCACCCAAGGGTAATGTAAGGATCCACTATATTCAGTCTGCACATTGAACTCTTAACACTTAAAACTGGCACTGGTGCTGTTCATTGGAACAAGGGTCTTTCTGCATGAAGTTTATTTTCTACAGATTTCCCAGCTTCCCCTCACAATCATGCAGAAGTTAATTGGACACTAAACTGACGGTAGGTGAGAGTGGTTGTTTGTCTCTGTGTGGCGCTGTGATGTCTTTCATCTTTGCACTTGTGGTTCTGCACCATTCATGTGGAGGAACGGTGGATGATGAATGAATTGATTACATTGTGTGCATTTTAACAGATAAAGTATATAAAACCAGTTTTATCTCTTAACACATATATATTTAACTCACTGACTTGACAGGTAACACTAGTGGATTACAGCTGTGTTTGGTAAAATCCTCCTTCTTTCTTTATACATTAAAAACTGATTGTGAAGGGTTTATATACACTGTTAGACCACATGTCTCGTAATGATTTTTTGTATAGCAAAATGCTGTAGAAGGGGGGCAATTTTTGATATGTTATGTGCGATGATTCGGTTTGTAAGAAATTAGGTAAGGCTACTTTGGTTTAATTTGGTTTTGCCCTTATTTCATTTTTTTCTTTTGTCTCCCTCCCTTTCTCCTTCTTTCACGCACTGTAAGTTGGGTTCAAATACTTGTATTTGTTTCATTTCCTGAGACTCTTTGTCTTCTGCAGCATGAGTTTACACACTGCAAGTGTCAGAGTGTGTGTTACCTTGTTCAAGATGCAATGGTGCCTCAGGAGTAGCTTCTCCAGCTAAACATCCCAGACTGTGTTCTTCTATGTCAGAAGGGGGAGAGATGGCACCAAGGTCCAACTCATAACCATTTGGGTCTGATTCTACAGAGTACTGACCCTGGGATCTCCAGCCCTGGATTGGTTCTGGCCCCAGCTCCTCTGATGAACTCTGAATAGGCTTAAATCCACGAGAATGACCAATGACGTCTTGTTCCTCTTGGCTGTAGCTGTTTTCTATATCGCTGTCTTCATCTGGGAATTCAGACTCAAAGCACTGAGTTCCTGTTGAGGCTTTGTTTTCAGCACAGGACAAACTGGTGTCTGCTTCATCACCAGTATTTCCATCAGTGCCAATATTGGTCTCTGGAAACAAAATGTCTGCTGCAAAGGGGTCACTACCTTTGAAAGGGTCTGAGCCAAATCCATCTGGCAAAGAGATCATGAAACAAAAAAAATTACATGCCAGTCAAACTGTTACATCCAACCTCAGTAAAATTTACAATCATTTTTTAAAACAGAAAACAGAGCTGCTGGGATGGTATCACAATACTGAATGAGACCTGTGCAAATCAAACATGGCGGCATGCATCTAACCCAAATATTTCCTCTACTGGCGCTTGATTTTCCTGCACAAAGAGTTTCAATCACTGCGGGAATCTCTGGAGTTAAGCCAGCAACAGGCTGAAAATGATAGTGAAATCCCTCACTGAGGAAGCACGGTGTCTCAAGAAGGAAAATAAACACATAAAGGACACACTCGTCGATCTTCCGGTGTGCAGTATGAGAGACAACCTGGTTTTCTTCTGAAGAGGATTTAGAAGTGACAGTACGGAACTTCATCGAAAAACAGCAGACACACACACATACACACCCTGAGCACATAGATGCATGCACACACAGGTACATCCACATACAGGCTGTAGTTTGTGCTGTACACCAACATTACAATATATTAGTACTATTCTAATAACAGTTATGATAATAATAATAGTAGTAATATAAAATAATGTAATATTACTCACTAGATATGTCAGCTTTAGGGAAGATGTCTTCATTGAAAAGTTCATCTACAAAACAAATCAAAGAGACAGAGAGACAAACAGACAGACAGACACAGAGAGAGAGACGTGGAAAATGACTTACTTATAATTAATGTCACATTCGGTTAAATATAGTGGTGTTTGAGCAGAGAACACACACTATTAACACAGTAACAGGATAACACATTAAAACAATTCAATAAGTGAGTTAAAATTACCACAAAACTCCCCCCACAGCATTTGTGAAGAGAAGAACAATTCAGAACAAAGAAGTCGGTTCCATCAAAGAGGCTGAGATTAGCCCCAACTCAGAAACCATGGAAACTATGACTCTGCTAAGCCATAACTGTGGCTCAGGTTTCCGTTCCATGAATCTGAGCCTCAACCCTGTTGCACCAAGGTGGCTAATGTTAATGCCAGCCAATTAACTGATTTGCTGTCACCTGGATTCACTTACTGTAATAGGGGTCCTTGTCTCCATTGAATTGCTTGATTTGCTAAATGATTCTAGATAAATAATAACTTTTTTTACAATCAATAGATCTGTCATATGATTATTTCCTATAGAATGATAACCAACATTGCATTTCTTAATGTAATAATCTACCATCAATTGTATGATAAATGTGATGAGTCATGTAAAATACTTTGATTAAATGTAGCCTATTATTTTCAAAAATGTAGGCAAGGCAACTTTATATAGCATCTGGTACAAAATACAGATACAGCATGTACAAATGACAGGCTTAAATGAAAATGATATCAATTCTATACAATTAAACAGAGCAATTGGCCATGCAGGAAATAAATTAAAGCTATCCCATCGATTTGCATAACATTCAGTTGATAAAGGTGATGAATATCACTTTCTAACATAACTACTAGGGCTGCCAAATGATAAAATATGGAGAATTTCACATAAATTGCAGTGAAACAATAATGCTATTTTAATTATGTTCATATGAATGTTACTTATTAGGGCTGTCTTTTTGTTCTTTGGGGATTTTCCTTTTAATTTTAGGGATTTGGTTGCATTAATAGGTCCACATAATTGATTAGTTTAAAACAAAAACCATCAAGAAATCAATCAATTGGTGGTAATTGGCTTAACAGGTGAGGCTTGACTAAGCTTCAGGTGGAGCCAGCTGATTTCACTTGATAGAACAACTTGGAGCTAGATTGGGAAGTGAAGCTTAGTCAAGCTTCAAGCTTACACCTAAGTCTGGCAATTCTTAGCTACAAAGTAGGGGTCTTACTTTCTTGTCATTAGGGACAGACTATACAGAGCGAGTCGTGACGCTCGGACCGGGAAATAGCTCACCCAGTTGTTAGTACCAAAAAGCTGTAGTGAAACAATTTTCCAGGCGGCTCATCACAACCCCATGGCGGGCCACCTGGGATATGATAAAACACTGAACCGGATCATAGCCGATTTTACTGGCCGGGCATTCGGGCGGATGTAATTCGGTGGTGTGCATCCTGCCATGAATGCCAGTTAGTCAATCCACTGGCCACCCCAAAAGCACCGTTGCGCCCATTGCCACTTATTGAGGTCCCTTTTGATAGAATTGCCATGGACCTCATCGGGCCATTAGACCGGAGCGCACGGGGATTTGTGCTAGTCCTAGTGGACTATGCAACACGCTATCCCGACGCAGTGCCCCTGCACAATATCTCTGCGAAGAGTGTTGCGCAGGCGCTGTTTCAAATTATATACCGAGTTGGGATCCAAAAGAGATCCTGACAGGGCAGGGCACATCATTTATGTCACATACACTACGCGAGCTATACAAATTACTGGGCGTCCGCTCAATCCGGACTAGTGTCTACCATCCCCAGACCGACGGCCTGGTGAAGCGGTTTAACAAGACACTAAAGAACATGATTCGTAAATTTGTGCACGAGGATAGCCGTAATTTGGATAAATGGATGGACCCTCTGTTGTTTGCAGTGCGGGAGGTTCCCCAGGCCTCTACAGGATTTTCTCCCTTTGAACTCCTGTTTGGCAGAAAACCTTGCGGTGTCTTGGTGTCTTGTACAGTACGTCCTAGACCTGCAAGCAAAACTCCATTCACTGGGTCAGTTATCACGGGAGAATTTGCTCCAGGCCCAGGAGCATCAACAGCGTCTGTACAACAGAGGGGCAAAACTTAGACAGTTTTCATCGGGAGATAAAGTACTTGTATGGGGGTAATAGGAGAGTCCAACAGTGACTGGTGTTGCACCATCGTGCTGGTTCACAAGTCCGATGGGTCAATGCGGTTCTGTGTGGACTATCATAGGGTCAACGAGGTGTCCAAATTCGATGCCTATCCAATGCCCCGGGTCGACGAACTCCTGGATTGGCTGGGCATGGCTCGCTTTTTCATGACACTGGATTTAACCAAGGGCTACTGGCAGATTCCCTTGTCGCTAGAGTCCAGGGAAAAGATGGCCTTCTCCACTCCGTATGTCACACTTCCATTTGGGTTGTTCGGGGCCCCAGCTACATTTCAGCGCCTCATGGACCGGGTGCTGCGGCCTTACTCTGCATGTGCTGCGGCCTACTTGGATGATGTCACATTCATAGTGAGACCTGGGAGCAGCATATACAGCAGGTGGGAGCAGTGCTTGAGTCCCTGAAGAAGGCGGGGCTCACGGCCAATATGGGGAAGTGTGCGGTTGGACAGAGGGAGGTACGGTATTTGGGGTACCACTTGGGGGGCGGGCAGGTGCGACCACAGATACAAAAGACTGCAGCGGTTGCAGCCTGCCCAATTCCTGGGGCTGGCTGGTTACTATAGGAGGTTTATTCCGGCTTTCTCGGAGCTGACCAGCCACCTAACAGACCTGAACCGAAAGGGTCCCTCAGATCCGGTCCAGTGGACGGAGCCGTGTCAGCTGGCGTTTGAGAGGGTAAAGCGAGCCCTCTGTGGGGAGTCACTTTTATACACTCCTAACTTTTATCTCCCTTTCATTCTGCAGACCGACGCTTGGAACAGCGGGCTGGGGGCCGTTTTGTCCCAGGAGGTGGAGGGGGTTGACCACCCCGTACTGTACTGGAGGTGAACTACAGTACGGTACAAAAAGAGTGCCTCGTCATATGGTGGGTGGTTGGTGCCCTCCGCTACTACCTCCTGGGACGCCCATTCACCCTCTGGTCGGACCATACCCCACTCCAATGGCTCCATTGCATGAAAGATGCCAAAGTGCGGATCACTCGCTGGTATCTGGCGTTACAGCCCTTCCTGTTCAAGTTGATCCATAGGCCGGGTAACCGCATGGTCGTGGGTGACTTTCTCTCCCGCTCGGTATGTGGCAGTGGGGTATGGTTAGAGCTGCGACTGCTGGATGAGAGGGAGGAGTGGCTCAGCCAGTGATCAGACAGCTGGACAGAAACAGGTAATCATTCAGCTATATAAGCACACTTGTAACCTGGTTCTGGTCTCTTGCAGAAGGCTGGGTCCAGAAGGCGGAAGCAGGAGCGAGAAAGAGAGCGACTTTTACTTTTGGACCAAAATAAAAGATTATTTTCCACCACCACGCCGACTTTTTCCTTCCTCTGAACGAGCTGTGAGTGGTGAAGCTCACACACACAATAACATTTTCATAATGATAATTTCAGAAGCTTTGCAAAGGCTTTCAATTTTGGGTTTACAGCACTTCATACTGTATGTGTGATACATACGGTCACTCTGACAACTGGCAAATGGGTTGGCTTGGTAGAAGTCCAGCTGGCTCAGGGGGTTTGGACACTCTTCCTTCTCTTGCTGCCCTTCTTTGATGATTTCCCCTTCTTGTGGATTGTCCTCTACATCAGATCTATCCATCTGTGGCTCAAGATAAAATAGCATTTGCTTTATTCATGGTGTGAGCCATGTTGCATATGATGAGAGGAGTTGTGAGGAAAGCATGCTACCTTAGTAGAATTGCTCCTACTGTTGTCTAATTCTTCTCTGGTATCTGCCTGATTGTTGCAGAAAGACGACCCACTGGCCCTCTGGTGGAGACACCAGCACACACACAGGCAGTAAACGTTTGAATCATTCTTATTGACAGAAAAAAAATACAAAATAATAAATTATTCATCATAATCAATGATTCATCCAAAAAGAAATGATCAATCATATAGAGAATTTACGCTTTATAAAATTCCTATCTTTTGAACAAATAAGTAACCACACCTGCTACATCCTCAAATAACTTGAAATAATTCACATTGTTCAAGCAAAGTCTTGAACAATTGAAAATCTCAGTTGCTGAGTTTCTCGCATACTCACTGTTGCTGTCAGTTAGACGACCAGAGCATTGGAGGATACAATTATTCTTACTTTCTGTGCCCAGTCTAAGCAGGCAAGTCCAGGACAATGAGACACACAAAGTACACACAAATCATCCTAAGGCTACAGGAGCACAAGCAATGCAACCTGAAATTCAGGTTCTCCTCATATGTGAGTGGGTTTGGTGGATGCACAGCCTCAGTGTGTTAAGTATAAGCGTCTTGTTGCTTACAGCAGCATATTAAAACTGAGATAATGTACGGCTAATTCCAAAGGCAGATTTGTTGTGTGAAAAGTGGTGCAATAAAAGCAGATGCAGTCACCGTGTACTGCACAGGCGCTCACTGTCAAATAAATGTCTTTTATATGTTCATAATGCAGTCGTGTGAAATTAAAACACAGCTCAAGAACCTACCATTATCAGGTCAGCATAGGCAGGCAGTGATTGGCTCCTCCCCCATGGCTTCAAAGGCAGTGGATCCTCTTCTGTAGTGTCTGCAGGAGACAGTGACTCCTCCAGTTGACTTTCTGGAGTGACTGCACTTCCCGAGAGTGAACACAAAGTGTTCTCTTCCTGTAGGAAAAAGGAGACGATGAGTCAGGAGGACGCTTTTAAGAAACCAACCTACCACAGAAGAAACCTATTTCAGTATGAGAATACATGAAAATACAGCATTGTTCCAAACCTGAGGTTGATTTGAAACGAAAAGATCAAGCTCTTGTTTTTCTTTGGAGAAAATGATCCTCCTTGTAAATATAATTATAAAGTTGCTGGAGATATTTGGGTCCCTCGAATGGCTGCGACGCGACAACATGCAGCATTTTATTTTGTTCATCCAAATGCAACTCAGTTACTGTATAGAATCTCAGTGGAGCGTGATCATTCAGAGAATATGAACTCATTAGAAAGATTTCTCAGTAAAATATTAAATCAACAACACAAATGAAATTAACCTTTTGACACTAAAAGATGAAGGCGTGCTGATTCTGATTGTTGGTAAATTAAAAGTTCTGTCCAAATACACATGAGCAGTGAATCAACAACATATTACAATCTCAAAAGGCTCAATATACTGTTTATCGGTGTAATGCTTTTGTGTGTTAATGTTTACAATCACTGGTTTCTTTGACTTTCAGTCAGGAGGAAACTCATTCAGTTATTGAAATTATTATTATTATGACAAAAGCCCACAAACGTCCAACGAGGGACTGTAGTAGCATTTGCTATAAAGTCAACCTTTGAGTTGAAAGATGACTTGCTCTACCACCGAGCTACCATCGCTCCACAACTGTGCTCTAAATTGCTGTGGGAATAATACACCACTCCTAATATACAGTGGTGTGAAAAAGTGTTTGCCCCCTTCCTGATTTCTTATTTTTTAGCATGTTTGTCACACTTAAATGTTTCAGATCATCAAACAAATTTAAATATTAGTCAAAGACAACACAAGTTAACACAATGCGTTTTTTAAATTAAGGTTTTTATTATTAAGGGAGGGAAAAAAATTCTAAACCTACATGGCCCTGTGTGAAAAAGTGTTTGGCCCCTAAACCTAATAACTGGTTAGGCCACCGTTTGCAGCAACAATTGCAATCAAGTGTTTGCAATAACTTGCAATCAGTCTTTTACAACACTGTGGACGAATTTTGGCCCACTCACCTTTGCAGAATTGTTGTAATTCAGCCACATTAGAGGGTTTTCGGACATGAACCGCATTTTTAAGGTCATGCCACAGCATCTCAATAGGATTCAGTTCAGGACTTTGACTAGGCCACTCCAAAGTCTTCATTTTGGTTTTCTTTAGCCATTCAGAAGCGGACTTGCTAGTGTGCTTCGGATCATTGTCCTGCTGCAGACCCCATGTTCGCTTCAGCCTGAGGTCACAAACAGATGGCCGCACATTCTCCTTCAGGATTTTTGGTAGACAGCAGAATTTATGGTTCCATTTATCACAGCAAGTCTTCCAGGTCCTGAAGCAGCAAAACAGCCCCACACCATCACACTACCACCACCATATTTGACTATTGGTATGATGTTCTTTTTCTGAAATGTGGTGTTACTTTTACATGTAATGGGACACATACCTTCCAAAAAGTTAAACTTTTGTCTCGTCGAGTATTTTCTTGGGGATCGTCAACATGTTTTTTGGCAAAATTGCTGTCCCTAAGTGTTATTAACAGATTTACAGTTCGGCACTGTTCGGCTTGATCCTTGTGTCGGACGTCTCTTCCTGTGACGGCACTCTCGCTGTTTTCCGCGCACGCTGCCATGTTGATATTGTTAGAGAACTAGTGAAGGGAGGGGGAGAGGAATGGAGCGGAGAGAACAGGAGCCGAGTGAGCGCAGTAAAAAGGACGAATAAGAAACCCCCTGAAAGAAGTGGATGTGTTTGCCTGTGTCTCATTTGCATGTAAAGGGACCAGGCACAAAAGCGAGCGTTCTGAAAGGGGCGGGTTTAGCAGGGTTATTGAACTGCTATGGTGCTTCATCCTTATGGTATTTTGACCAAAGCATGTCACAGACATGTTCATTAGGACACCAGGGAACTATTTTAACTTGAAGAAATAGGGTATAATATGTCCCCTTTAATGTTCTTTTTGCCCAACAGTGGTTTTGGTCTTGGAACTCTGCCATGCAGTCTTTTTCTTATGGTGGAGTCATGAACACTGACCTTAAGTGAGGCAAGTGAGGCCTGCAGTTCTTTAGATGTTGTTCTGGGTTATTTTGTGACCTCTTAGAATAGTCGTCGCTGCGCTATTGGGGTAATTCATGTTGGCTGGCCACTCATGGGAACGTTGCTCACTGTTCCATGTTTTCACCATTTGTGAAAAATGTCCCTCACCGTGGTTCACTAGAGTCCCAAAGCTTTAGAAAGGTCTTTGTAACCTTTTCCAGATACATGTCAATTACTTTGTTTCTCATTTGTTCCTGAATTGCTTTAGATCACGGCATGATGTCCTCCTTTTTTGGGATCTTTTGGCCGACTTCACTTTGTCTGAGAGGTTCTATTTAAGTGGTCTCTTGATTCAATAGGTCTGGCAGTAATCAGGCCTGGGTGTGGCAAGTCAAATTTTCCAAAAAATGTGACTAACCACAGTGACCTGATGATTTTACAAGGGGGGCAATTACTTTTTCACATGGGGCCATGTAGGTTTGGATAGTTTTTTCCCCATAATAAATAAAAACTGCATTTTGTGTTAACTTGTGTTGTCTTTGTCTAATATTTAAATTTGTTTGATAATCTGAAACATTTAAGTGTGACAAACATGCAAGAAAATAAGAAATCAGGAAGGGGGCAAACGTTTTCACACCACTGGATGTTTTTTCTTTTTGTTGTTGAGTCACAGTTATGTCTCATTTTATATTACATTTTTAGTGGTGATGTAAAGTAGCAATAATTGGATAAAAAAATTATATAAGACACTCTATACGGCACATTCTTATAGCCTCTGTATATACTGTACGTTTCAACATAGTAATGGAAAAAGTTGCCGGAATGCTCTTTATTCTAAGGGTTAAAAAAATAAATAAATAAATACATACAGTAAATAAACAATGTTTTCCTCCGAAATGTTTTCTGCTATATTTATCTAATCAAGAGGAAATAGCACAGACCAGTTTATGTGTACACATAAACTTATTTTGTGTATCACAATGTATGTAAATTTGTGTAGCAAATACTTTGACCATACATCATATAAACACACATGTGAATGTGTGTTTACCTGCAGGATCTCTTCATACGACTGTCGGATGGAGTCCTGCAGAGGCGTGTTCCTCTCTCCTGCCTCTTCCACCTTCCTCTTGGCCTGTTTGACCTCCTCTTTGAGCCTCCTCAGCCTCCACCTGGCTCTGGCAAGCTCCCTCTCGTACTCCTCCACCTGGCTCTCCTTCTGCACCTCCTCTGTCTGCAGAGCCAAGATCTAGCAAGAAACCAGTCATGTGGGTTATAAGTTTATTCATCATGCTGTTCCTAATAATGTTCCTCTACCTTGACTTAGACGTCGGCGACCAAAAAAAACAAAAAAACAAAAAAACAAACAAACTTATACATCGCACTTATGACTAGCACTTCATAGTTTGGCTTACTTGAAGCTCTTACTTACTTCTAGCTCTTATTTGTACCCAAATGTTTAAATGCACTTATTGTAAGCTTTGGATAAAAATGCCTGCTAAATGACACGTAATGTAATGTAATAAACTGACCAGAATCAATGTGGCGTTCCTAATAAATTGACCAGTGTAATTGTGGTGTTTCCTGTGACCTTACGTCTGGGGTCCAGGAAACAAAAGACAGGAATAGCATTTGGTAAAGTTGGAAAATGTATTTTTTATTAAGTTGGGAAATTTTATTTTATTTTTATTTTATTTTTTTATATTTTTTTATTCGGCCACCTTGCGCAACAAAATTCAACAGCATCAACACACAAATACAAACTGACTGACTCTTATAGGGCTGCTATACATTTCCACTGACTAGAATGTCAATTTTTCAAGTAAAAATGCCCAAAATCATTTGCGTTTGAGTTAAAATGTCTGAAAAATCGTAGTAATCTTGTATCTTGTAATCATATTTACAACTACTCCTTTCTTATGAGAATTTTTTTTTTTTGCAATACTCTTGCATGTATCTGTGATAGGTTCATATTCCACCAAAATCCTTTTGTTTTATTGCATATGCACTGTACAGTCAGTTCTGAATGAGTTCACTTATTTGAGGAGCTTTTATTTTGTTAGACAGCTTTTATTTTGAAACTAGCTTTTCGCTGTGTTACTTCCTGTTTTTCTTTCGCGCCGCTCTCCTCCGTCGGTTAGAGGCGCTGCTGAGGAGAGGTAGGGCTTTATCGTCACTCCGGTCATTGTTGTGTAAAACACGGTAAAATGCTATACAGAGACTTGTATATTACTTTGTATACGTTGCTAATGTTGTTGCTCTTGTAAAATGTGTATCTTGTTGTGTAAATGTATTTTTTTTTTATCAAGTACAGTGTTTAGCAATTTGTTAGCCATGGCCCATAAGCTAGGCTACAGGAGCATGCAGGTGGTTTTACATGTGTGGGCTGATTTCTTTATTCTCCTTTCCAGAGTGTGAGAAGTTGCTGTACTGATGTTATTGTGTTTTGCACAGGTATGTACACTCCTATTTTGTCATTTTTATTACTGTACATTGATTTTATTAGTAAGTTAGACTTTTATAATTTATTTTCATACACATAATGTGTACTACTCTTTATTGTGAGTTCATATTAATTCACTAAAATGCTAAATTTGCCGCTGGTGGGTGGAAAATATAACTGTGAAGTTAACATTGTAACTGAAACTATAAGATTAGAATGAGATGTATTTTGTATTTTATTGATTTGTGAATGAGTAGTGATTTACAATGCACTCTCAGTGGTTAGAGGCGCTGCTGAGGAGAGGTGCGCATGTGAAACCAGAGCGTGAGAAGTTGCTGTACTGATATTATTGTGTTTTGCACAGAATAAATTCCCCCCGGTTGGAAAGGCAGCAGTTGTCTTCATCTCATTCATTGTTCACACACAACCAAGACACATCAGCCTTAGCCGATTTTCTTTTTTAAGCTGATTTTGCATTTTCTCCCTCCATTTACATGATACAAATGACACAATGAACTAAGACGATGACAAAAAAAAAAATCACTTGCTTATACATCACACTTATGACTAGCACTTTATAGTTTGGCTTACTTGAAGCTCTTACTTACTTCTCGCTCTTGTTTGTACCCAAATGTTTAAATGCACTTATTGTAAGTCACTTTGGATAAAAGCGTCTGCTAAATGACATGTAATGTAATGTAACAATGATATCAAATGTTACCTAAGTGTCAATTAAAACAAGAAACAAAATATTTATTAACAAAATAGACTGCCTGGCCAAAAAAAAGTCACCACCTAAAAAAAAGGGTCACATCGTTAGACTGCCTTTAGCTTTGATTACGGTACTCATTCACTGTGGCATTGTTTCCTGCAATGTCACAAGATTTGTTTCCGTCCGGTGTTGCATTCATTTTTCACCAAGATCTTGTATTGATGATGGGAGAGTCGGGCCACTGAGCAAAGCCTTCTCCAGCACATCCCAAAGATTCTCAATGGGGTTGAGGTCTGGACTCTGTGGTGGCCAATCCATGTGTGAAAATGATGTCCCATGCTCCCTGAACCCCTCTTTCACAATTTGAGCCTGATGAATCCTGGCATTGTCATCTTGGAATATGCCCATGTCATCAGGGAAGAAAAAAATGCATTGATGGAGTAATCTAGTCATTCATTATATTCAGGTAGTCAGCTGACCTCATTCTTTGGGCACGTAATGTTGCTGAACCTAGACCTGTCCAACTGTAGCAACCCCTTACCTATAATATCACTAAACAAACAATTTTAACAATGAAATATGCAACTTCCTGAGAACATTTAAATATATAATAATGAACAATTTTAACACTAGAAACTTTTCAGTTTCTCACCCTCTTATTTTATCCATTCTTTTGCATTGCTCAGTGTGCCCAGATCTAAGGCATTGCCCTTATGCCGAGTATCCAGGAGTGTGGCCAGCACCAAACATTTGGTCTTAGCGTTTTCAAACCCTGTTTGTAAACTTTTCAGCATGGTATCCTGGAGTGTTTTGATCCCCTTCGTATTGGGGCCATCTGCTTAAAGTACCATCTTCAGCACAGCAATGCTTGGGATGATGCAGGAGATAGAGGCGTCTGACCTGCTCATTTCCAATGTCACTTGTTCAAGAGGGGCCAGTGCAGCAATCAAATTGGAAACTAGAGCCCATTGATCAGCTGATAGCGTTGATATCTTTCCATGTTCAACCGGAATACACATTCAAAGCACGTTTCTGCTCCAGCCTCCTCTCCAACATGTGTAGAGTTGAGTTCCACCGTGTTGCTACAGCTTAGATGATTCTATGCTGGTGGAGGTCAAGCTCTTTCTGAATAGCCGTCAGACGTTGTTTGGCCTTGACAGAGTGGTTGAAATGGGAAGCAGATGACTTTAACTTTGCTACAATGTCCACCAATACTCGCTGGCTGTTGATTCCATCATTAACAACCAGCTGTGTATGGGCACTGCAGCTGAGATCGGGTATTTCAATGAGCCTTAACCCTTTCACCATGTTGACGCCACTGTTGTGAAGCACAAGCACAACTCTCTGTGTCAATGTCCCAATGCTTCAGCAAACTGAGGAACACCTTGCTGATATATTCACCAGTGTGAGAGCCAAGCATGGCTTTGACATTGAGAACAACTTGTTTCCTTTCCCATTCCCTGTCAATGAAATGACATGTCAGGCTCATTAGGGATTCTGTCTCCCCAGACCAGCAATCCGTTGTAAATGACAAATACGGGCCTGCATTGTCTACTGTAACCAGCTCCTTGATTTTGTTTTGTACTTTTGTGTGAACAGCATCCATAATGTCGGTACGATAGTACTTTTCTGTTTTGAGGGTGTATCTGGGCTCTAGCAATGCCACCAATCGTTGAAAACCAACATCAGATATAACAGTAAATGGCTCATTGTCTGTGGCAATCATCTCAGTTATTGTAGCATCAACTTTTTTTGAGCGAGGGTCAGCCATTTTCTTTGGGCATCAAACATCTGCAAGCCTGTGGGCTGTGTTGAACTGCCTGTAGAAGAAGCAGCTACTTTTTCTTTTGTTTTTTGTGTCTCGTTATAGGCCTCAATATGGTGGCGTTTCAGATGAGTCCACATGTTGGAAGTGTTTTTTTCTTTCCTGTATCTGCCCCCATGCTGACCAATGAATTGCAAAGCTTGTACTGAGCCTTGCCTGTTGGCTCAGTGAAATGTTGCCATAATGGGTTGCCCTTCTTTTCAGCCATTTCTTTAAAAAGAAGAAAAAAGAACAAATTCAATATATTTTTATCTAATTACATCTTGAGTTTAATTTATAAATTAAACTTTTTTTTTGTTTTTCTATCATGCAAAGACAACACACTAGAGAGACATACAGACACAGACAGAGAGAGAGAGAAAGAGACACAGACAGAGAGAGAGAGAGAGAGACAGACAGAGAGATGCACACACATACACACACACACACAGTGCTGTGGTGGCTCTGCTCCAGTCTCAGTTTCTCCCACTGTCCAAAACTCATGTTTCTTTCTACACAGTCTATGGTTTAAACCTGCTAACTTCTGACGGCAGTGGGACCCGCGTCGCGACTCACACTCAATCAACGTGTCACAGCGAGAAAAAAGAGCGTCTCATGTTCCGTGGGGTAAAAGAGGAGGACAAAAAACACTGACCACTGCTGCAGTGTGGACTATATTTTATGTGAAGTTAGATGCTGTTTAAACACATAGTGATAGGTAATTGTTTCCATGTGCATGCTGATAAATGTGTCGTATTCTGTAGCCATGGCACGCGCGGACGCGCAGCGGTGCCATCTCACCAGCTGGAGATCAGACGTGTTTTTTTAGCCAGTGGGAAAGAAAGGGGCTCAATGACGACTGTAAGCTGCTCGACCAGAGTTAAAAAAAACAGTGTCGACCCGCTAATTTCAGTGGCAGAGAGAAAGGGAAAGAAACAGCGCTGTGGTGGCTGCTCTGCCCCCGCTCTCAGTCAGACACACACACACACACAGAGTGACACAGAGACAGACTTTCAAAGTGTAATGCAATAATACAGCTAAGTTAGACAGTTAAAAATACATTGAAAGTTGAAAACTTACCGTTCTCTCATGGTTGTTGGCAAGCTTCCAATACTCCCAGCTGCTCTCTGCGAGGGAGTTAGGGGCAATGCATGCTTCAGTGCTCTCCAGCATCTCAACACAGCGCTACGTCAATGTGCAAGACAAAAAATAAGAGCGCAATAGATCGGCAAACGCACCCGCGAATCGGCCGATACGCGTAAAAAACGCAAATATAGGCCGGCTGATATCAGTCAGGGTATCAGTCGACCCTTTTTATAAAATAAGTCGATTGTGAATAGTCTCTAACAATTAACTGAGCGTGAATGAATTATATATTATAAGAGACTTTTAACTCTTAGTCTAAAGACGGGACACTTCTATCAGTTTATTTTGCGAGTTGGAAAAAAAGAATCTCTCTGGTCAGTGACGCAGGCCAAAGCAGAAAATGAACTGTTGCTCCCCTCTCTCTCTCTCACTCTCTGATGAAGTTCCATGTCTTTGTAATCTGGTTCATAAACTTAATGTCCCAAAATCTGAACAATCCCTTTTCATCTTTACATGTTTGTACCTTAACTACTTCATTAACGTTAAAGGGGACATATTATGCAAAATCAACTTTTTAACCATTTTAAAGCCCACATGGACCGGAAGCTCCAATTAACGCTGCGTTTGTGTGTGTGTATCTGCGTCATTGCCTCGTTTATGAAACCCTTAAGTTTCAGAACAAACAATTCAGCCACTGCTGAGAACAAAGTGTTGTATTGTTTTCCTGGGCTCTGCGAAGCGGATTGGCACTTCCTTAATTTGATGTCGTCATCAAAAATCCTCACCACTTCTCTCACCACCGTAGTGCCTCCTGGTGCGGGCACTAGTCCGGACACATCCGGTTGCGTACATTCAACCGCAGAAGAAGAAGAACTACTCTCGTTGTAGCTGCTGAGATGCAGAGCATCCACCGTGCCAGAGGGGGAGCTGTGTATCTGAGAGCTCTATTACATCACTTCCAGGTACCTGGCCAATCACAGGACAGTGGGAAAGCTCTCGTTGGCTGGCCAATCACAACACAGTCCACATTCTAGGGGTATGGTTTTGGTCTGAAACAGCACGGCTGACGAGAGCGTCAGTGAGGAGATATTTTGATCGGCTCGTTTGCAGCGATTAGGAGGTTTTTAATCATGAAAACAAGTTAATATATGTAAGTAGACCTCCATAACTAACATATAACTGTGATACAAGCATTCTATGTCACCTTTAATACTTATATTTGGGACTCTGGAGGCCCTACCAGTCGCCAAAGTGTGGAAAAAGAATACTCAGTCATGTTTTCGTGGTCCCCCTTAGTGTAAGTATAGGCGATAAAACACTCGATGATGAATTCCCTGCGCTTATGATGGCAGCATGCGCATTTCACCACGAATATTACCGCCCCACCAGTAAGTTAAGCAGCGAGCAGCGAGCTGCTTAAACCTTCGCTGTTTGTGTGAGTGCAGTCACAGGAACAGACCTCCTACACATGGATACCTTGTGCACCGCTGATCGCCAGCTCGCCGGCGGTGGCGAGGTCTCCGGAGCACAGTCACCGGTCTGATACAGTAACATAAAGCGGCAGTTTATTCAGCTCGCCACGCGCCGCTGGCAATCAGTGGTGGCGATCAGCGGTGCTGTCCCTGTGTTTTTAACTGATTTACAGTTCGGCACTGTTCGGCTCGATCCTTATGTAGGACGTCTCTTCCTGTGACGGCACTCTCACTGTTTTCTGCGCACGCTGCCATGTTGATATTGTCAGAGAACTAGTGGAGGGAGGGGGAGACGTATAGAGCTGTAAAGCGCTGTAAAGAGGACAAATCAGAAACCCCCTGGAAGAAGTGGGTGTGTGTTTGCCTGTGTCTCATTTGCATATAAAGGGACCATGCACGAAAACCGAGCGTTCTGAAAGGGGCGGGTTTAGCAGGGTTATTGAACTACTATGATTCTTCATCCTTATGGTATTTTGACCAAAGCATGTCACTGACATGTTCATTAGGACACCAGGGAACTATTTTAATGAGGGAAATAGGGTATAATATGTCCCCTTTAAGGTACAAGGGAGATGACAAATCACAGATATCCTTTTTCCTTTATCCTATTTTGCAAAGCATCCCAAAGTTCTAGAGATGGGGTATTGGTGTATGTATTCATGGAGTTCCCTGTGAGACAGAAGTAATAGCAGTTGATCCGTACCTGTTGACTCTCCTCATAGCATAGTTGTCTGGTTGCCTTTATTTGTTGTACCAGCTTCTCTTTGTGGCTTTCTAATTTAACCAAAGTCTCCTCCAGCTCCTTACGGTCCGACTGCTGCTCCTGAAGCTCCAGGTTTTCCACTTCCACTGCATTCTCCAGCTCCTACAACCACACATACACTTCATGACCAGAATAAACACTCTATCTGATGACGATGAAACACGTACACATGTGAAGCCAAGTTCATGCGACGTGATTTTCATAGTGGTTACAGACTGTTGTACAATCACTGAGAATTCATACTGCATGAGTAATAATGATGTTTGGGAAGCATAGCACAATCATTCAAATGATATGTCTAGTCACAAAAAAACACACAGGCAACAGTAGACCAGTGGGCAAGCTCATCTTTCAATTGGAAGGTTTTGGGTTTGAGTCCCAGTTCCGCTACACTTCATAAAGAATAGAAAGTTCCACACAAGTAAATGCTCTGTCTTTATACAGCGCTTTTCTTGTCTTGATGACTCAACGTTGCTTTAACACTATGGCTTTCACCCATTCTCCCATTTATGTGCAGCATCACACACTGCTGGCACAGCCATCAGGAGCAAAGTGGGACTAAGTGCCCAAAGACACATCAGCATGTAGACTAGCAGAGCCAGGAATTAAACCCACAACCTCCCAAATGAAAGACAGCTTGTACGACCACTGAGTTTCATGTTTGTGTGATGATTATCACTCTGATTATCCCTGTTTTCCTTTGCATTGTAAAATCTAATCTTTCTGCACTGCTCTGGCTTAATATGGCGAGGAGCCTTGTTAACCAATTAATGCCTGAATATATTTCTAATTATATATCTATCTATATATAAAGATAGTAGATATAGATATGACATATTGATTGACATATAGGTTTTGTACCGTGCAGCAGCAGTCCCTGTTTGTGATATGACAATTATTTGATGCAGAAGCTGCCTTTAGATGCTAATCATTATATTGTATGAGAGAGAAAGAAATGGTCACTGGTGAAAGACAATTTAACGATTCCCTCGAAAACAACAAGAATAACATAAATCACACAACAAATACCAGACAGTGCACCAGAGGACTTCAAAGTTTCACCTGGTGGTAATTCAGTCACGTTGATCCACAGACATCATGACATATCATTTCAGTATCATGGAAACCAGTCCCCACACACACACATACATAATTTACAGTCACATTATGTACATTAAACCAAATGTAATTTCCAACACAAACACACCCAGGCTAATGAAATGAACAGAAACCATTACAGTTACATAAGACACATGCAAACACACACACACCAGTGCTAGATGCTGCGGTCTTCTTACTCTGATCTCTGCCACTTTGGCGAGGACTCTCTCATCAGTTTCCACAACATCAGTATCCCTGGGAGACGACCAGCAGAGAAAACAGGAATGCTTCAGGAGGGAGGAGAGGGAGCAGTCATTCTTCCAGCCTGCTTTCCCTTCATCATGTCCTCCTTCCCACAATCCCTCAATTTTTTCCTGCTGCACTGCAGGCTCCTCCATTGCTACCCTTGCTAGCTGGGTCTATACTGCAGAGGAGGCGGAGCTGCATCTGTGAATATGTGTGTGTGTGTGTGTGTGTGTGTGTGTGTGGTGATAGATAGGTACAGTCAGAATGCACCAATGTGAGAATGGAGAGGGAGGGGGGGTGAGTCAGAGTCAAAGCAGCAGAATGTCCTTCCTTTTCTCTCCTTCCCTCCTTTCCATTGCTTTTCCTTCCTTTTGCTCCAACCGTCATTCTGCTTCTCTCCTCCTCACACATCTCTCACCCCTTCCCCCATCACCATCACTGGTCACAGCAGACACACACGCATGCATGCACAAACACACAGGTTTGTGCAGCTACTCTGACGTCACATTGACTTTCATTTATTTGGATAGATTCAGGCTTATCCCTAACCCTTAATCATAACCAGTTAATTTCTAACCCTTACCTTAACCTAACCTGAATCTGGTGTTTAATGTAATCAGTTCCTCAGAAATGAGGTTCTGTCTCATTAGAACCAGGTTTTGGTCTCCTTGAGGACCACTGGTCTTGGCAAGGTCAGTGTTTGTGCCAGAAAGGGTACAGAAAGTACACACACAGAATATACACGGCCTGGCCAAAAGAAAAGTCACCACCTACGTTATTTTTAGTGAAATGAATCATTCCTCACAAGATGAGTTTGTACTTCCTGCAAGGCCAGTGCACAGACTCCGTCTGACTGTCTGAACTTCAGTATAGACTTGCAGATTAGACTCCTCTGTTAAATCATGAGACCCAGAGTTATTTTAAATGCCATCAGTCACTGGTCAATATTGCCTTTTCTACATTTGCAACACAGCGTATGAATTTCGAAAATAACTGTCACATAACAAAATTAGAATGTGAACTTTAATTATGTTCATAGAAAATGGCTGCAACAAATACTAATTTTTGCTGTACGAGAAGACATCTAAACAAAAAGAGAAGACCTCACATGGAGAAAATTATTTTATAATTTAAACTATTTCTTTATGCAACAAGACAGCAGAAAGATTTGAACCTTAAAGGCTTGGTCTCACCCTGGACGACTCAGAGGCAGACACAGCTGTCAATGTTCTTACTGATTTATGATCATGATCCTGCGGCTGCTGCCTGTCCTGGCCAGGACACGCTTGAAAAAGAGATTTTTGATCTCAAGGCTGTTTTTCCTGGTTAAATAAAGGTGAAATATAAAATAAAACTAAATGTCAGGTTTCCTGAGAAAGGAGCTTATCTGTGAGGCCAGCACTCTGTTATTAGGGAGTGGTTTGCGAGGTGAATGAAAGGGCTGCGGTGCCACCCAGTGATCCATGAGTCCTATCACCTACTATGACCCAGCTAAGGTCAAGGTTCTGGGCATACGGTGAGCTGTGAGGCCCATTACACTGTTCATGTACCTTATGCAAGCTCACAATGTATAAGAATATGAGCACCGGTGTCAAGAGGAGACATCTTATAGGCCACAGGTCTGAGGTGAGGAAAACGCTGGGAGGAGTTGGGATCTCTGATCTGTCGCCTGGTTCGTCTTGGTCTTCCCATCGAGAGACTCCGCTACAATATTACTCACTTTCCTCCCTGATGTTTCCACTGTGACAGAGTATGTTTAAGGGGAATGCACTGCTGTTGGTGTCTAATAGATCAAAGAGTTGCTCATTTCCTAAATTTAGTCCTGCATACACCCTGAAACTGGCTTGGATGGTCAGCATGGTAAACATTAGGGGTGCAACGGATCAAAAAAATCGGATCGGATCGTTTCTCGGATCAGAGTCACGGATCGGATCAGAGTCACGGATCAGGAAAAAAAGTCTGTCACAAGTCTGTCACAAACGATAGCGTTTGTGATGGCTTTAGCCCGGTCTGATTGTGCAACAAGGGGCTGCTTAAATGCCGCGGTGATAAGCGGTTATTGAGCAGCCTTCATTTTCACTCCTGTCAGTGAAACATCGGGGTGATGTCGCTTCAAATGCGTGGCCATGCTTGATGTGTTTCCACTGTCATATGGCTTTCTTGTGCCACAGTGCCTACACACCGTCACGGTTTTATCCACTAACCTCTTTCCTTCGTAATTATATTAGACAGGGAAGCCAAAAAGCTCCTCCGTTCCTCCACTCGCCATGACCGCGCTGTGTGTGGACTGAACATGCGCACAACTTTTTTTTTTCATATATCAATCCGTGGATCACTTGTGTTCCGAACCGAAGATATTGATCCGAACGGATCACGGATCAATGATGATCCGTTGCACCACTAGTAAACATTGACCAAGCAGATATTTCAGCAGCACCACTGCATTTTTCTGTACACTTGGAAGTGACTATAGGGGACATATAGCATATGCTAGGTGCTGGCCAAACATCAAACACAGATGCAATCCTCCTTTAAGTAGGTATTCCTCTCATAAAGATGTTTTCCTCAAAACCCACTGCTTTTTGACTGTCCCCAGTGGGAGTGAAGTATTGTTTTTGGTGGCTCTGTGTGTCTGTGTCTGTGTGTGCATTCTTCCACACTTGCTGCACTTGCCACTATGACCAGCAGAGGGCGTTGAGGGTGAAGGGTGAGGCCTTGTTCTTTATTGGACGTTGCTTGTCCTTCTTGGCAGCTGCATTAACCTGTGGGGCTGTAGTTGTCACAGTTGTTTTGGGGAGGTATTTTAGTGCCCTTTAGAACCTTAGCGAGGCTTGGGGTGGAGTAGAGGTCGAATGCAAAACTGGGGTTATTGTGGGTCTTAGTTTGTGAAAATACCCAATTGACAAAGTGCTAATAAAATTAAATTGCTGGCAATTGTATTGGCCACATATTCTCACAATGTGTGGCCTGTTTGTCAAGAAGTCTAGTCCCCATTTGCAGAATGATGGTTTTATTCTCAGGAGTTTGATATTTTGTCATCTTCTAAATTCTATTTGATTAATTTTGTTTGTAGTCTGTCCTCTTCCAGTCCTCCACAGCAGTTGCTGGTTTCATTCTGTATGGCAGCATCTTGGGTTGCAAAAAATGATTCTAATTAGACCACAATCTGACAAAACCTGCACCAGTATGTTTCCATTTTCCTGGGATGGACTTGTGAGCTAGTGGATCACCCACAACCTTGTGATCATGTATTGCCACTGTGACCATTTGCATCTCGTCTATTAGTTTCCGTCATAAATACTGCAATCTTCTACATTTTACATGTGTGTGATTTATCTGTTACTATTTGATGTTTTTCTAATGTGCTGAACGTGTTTCTGTACATGTGACACATGCATGTCTGCATGTCTGTCTGTCCTGGGAGAGGGATATTTTCCCTCTGTTAGAAATCTTCTTTATGGAGTTTTTCCTCCTCCAAAATCTATATTTCTTTCAGTTGAATATGTAAAAGTAGTAGACTTGTATGTGCCTGGTTTTCAGTCTGTGAGAGTTTATTCTGAAGGTGGAATCAAAGACGCTAGGATTAACACTGATTTAATCTAATCTAATCATGCATTTCATGTTGTTGTATTCTATTGTGATCACTAGAGGGATACAGTCCAATGAAGAATGAATCAAGTCTTTCCTAAATCATGATGTGTTGGTTTACCCCACACACACACACACACTCTGACGGTCTATGTGTGTGTGTGTGTGTGTGTTTTGTCTAAACTGTGGTGACAATACCATTGTTCTTCATCACAGATGGTCCATTGTCTTCAGTCAGTGTGTTCTGACAGTATTTAACCCAGTCAACTTCATCCTTTAACAAAAGACAGCAGCAAGCCCACCAGCCATATTCCCATAAAAACAGGAAATACCTTGAATTTACTCATTTAACTGGAGATATACATTTTGTGAGCTGCTTCTACGGTTATTTTCCAACCACAAGACAGTTCACTTTTAAAATGTATTAACCTTGGTCTCCTCAGCCTCCTCTGACTGATCCTGTAAACAGTCTTCGTTGCCATGAACGAAATGTATAATAATACTTGAATTTGACTGAAAATAACCGAGTGTAGTCACATCACCACCTCCTAATACACATGTTCATATGATATATCTTAACAGGCACGTACGGTATCTCCAAGTTACTCTCGAGCTACATTTGAATGACCAGTTATTTTCTCTTTTTAGAGCAATTAAATGCACATGCACACACTGTTCAGTTCATTTCAGCAGTGAACAAAATGGAACCAGCAGCCGCCTCCTTGCAGATGAGTTTTGATACAGCTGTTTTTTTTCCCCAGCCTCCATAAGTTAAATGATTGATGGTGCAACATAGGTGGTTTTGACTGATGAATAGAATGAAATCTCCTCAGTAGCCAGAAGAGGTTGCTCTAAGTGCATGAACTGAATGAAACTAGGTCTGGGTGTATTTGTCATGGCACTGACACAGAATACTCATAAATAAAAGTGTCATTATTCAGTGTATTCATGTCTTTATTTAAAAAAATAAAATGAATAAAATGTAGCATTAACAGTAATGGTTTAAAGCATGGTTTAAACAGTAAAAGTGGAAGCTCTTGCACGTTTAGGACCACATGAATAAACCATAATTCAAAACAAGTAAAGTATTTGCACATCTATGTTCGGGGAGGGGAGTGACAGATATTTTGATCCAGCCCCAAACAAAAGTATGTTGTAGGTCGTCATGTACATCAGCTGCTCACATTAAACAGTGTAGCAAATTAAACATATTCAACATGTTTTTGCCATATCAGTAAAGAGGTCTGCAACAATTCTGTAAGACAAACAGACCCTCAGAAAGTCACGACCTGCTGTCTCTACTAGAACATGATCATGTGAAATCCTCTTTGGCATCAAACCACACACGACGATGCTGCTACATGTGTTTTCTTTAACATGATGCGATCAGCCAGAAGCATGTTAAGAAATGAACAAATCATTAGTTCATCACTTCTGGAGACCAAACCCTTTTGGTCCTCATGATGGCTACTGATCCTAAGTAAGTGTTTGCATTGACCCCTATTTATTTGGACAGCACATCCACCTTAACCTAAGCATAATTCAAATGTTAGCCCTAAACTCAACAAGTTCCTCAGAAATTAGGTTTTGGCCTTATTAGCAGGTCATGGTCTCCATGTGGACCACTGGTCCTGACAAGGTCAGTGTTTATGCCAGAAAAGGTCCTAAAGGGTAACACACACACATGCACACGCACGCACACACGCACAACAAACACGCACACACACACACACACACACACACACACACCCCTGCCCCCTCCCAGCAGTTTAGACTTGTCTGTTGATATGTGTCATTGATCCTCCATTAATGCCTTGAGCAGCCCAGCTGTCAGTCAATTCCACATCACTGCATCTCTAACGGCTGCACACTGACAGTGCAGTGCTCTGCACTTTACACTTATCTGGGATTTGTTATGCAATGTGCCTGCTCACTGTTCCCAGTGGACACTAGAAACACTGACCCCGGATCATTTCCTCATCAGATGCTTTATTGCAGAAAATGGACAAGAGGGGAGGAGAGTGAAATTACAAAGGAGAAGAAATAAAAAAGGTAAGAGAAGGTTCGGGCTAATGTAGAAAAGGGGTCGATATGAAGGAGGGAAGTCCACAGAGGGCAAGGTAACTGGGAAAGAGTAAGATGAGGAGAATGAAGTAAGAAAGAAGGAAGGAGTGATGGACCAAAAGGAAAGACAAAGAGCAGACCAATTATCAGGCATCTCAGCATCATCAGTCACAGTTCAGACACAGATTTAGGTTATGATTAATTAAAAAAATAGGGGCATATTGTTTAGCCCCCGGGGCAGACTCATACAGTAGAGAAGCTATGCCAGAGGCGAGAGAGGTGGGGTCACATCACCAACCACCAAAACAGATATCCAACAGAGGCTGGGAGCATATCCTCATCCAGGGATTAGGTAGTTCAATCAGACTCCGGGAGATTATGTCTGACCGAAACAGACTCTGCAAGAGAAGCTGATTAGCAACTTCTTTCAAATATTTTCTTTTTTTGTGGAGTGAAAACAATCAGCTTTGTGATTAAGAGGAGACCTAAAGGTGTCAAATGGCCCACAGATGTAAAAGCAATGGTTCTGTCCCACAAATCCTCTCAAATCCACTGGTGTCAATATGTTTGGAGGGTTAGATTATAATTGGCTTGATTTTCTTAATCCATAGAATATTACCAGAATGTTTATCACCACAATCTGATTAAGTCTCGTCGGGTCATGAACACGCATCAAAGTTAAATGCATAGAATGAGCAGATTAGTCAGGATTTGGCTGAATTTCTAAAGATGTTCACTGGTTATGTGTAGTCCTTCCTGTTGTACAAGTTTCCTGTTTTGTAGTTGAGAGTGCATAAATGTACCTTGACAAAGGTTTATGAAAAAATGGCTCCGGTTCAGATATCTCATTGAATTATCATTAACATATAATTAACATTATTATGTCCACTCGTAACACTTTTAATGTCATCTACTGCCTCTTCTACTTATCCAGTGCTCGGCATGGGCTTGACACATGCGTAACAAATGTTCAGGTCTTAATTAGCTCTGTCTCTTAGGAATTATGTTTGGATGGGGCAGCATCAAAAGCTAACATGAAACTATAGTTGAAAGCCTTTTACTCACCTACATTAACTCGGTGGACCATCAAACACCTTTTACTCATTTGTTATTTCAAAAATGTTCAAATGTTGAAGCCACACACTGTCAGTGGTCCAGTGTTGCTGTGAGCGGTGCAGGACGAAGGGCGATGAGTGACACCCTGAATGTGCATTCCACTCGATTTGTTCACTGCTTTAATTCACTGATGGTCGTCCCTTCATCCCATTAGCTCCAAATTCCTATAACTGGGTCTCTAAATGCATGGGCCCCAATATTAGGGCCGGGCTCCTGCTGTGAGGGCAAATGGGCAGCTTTGTTGGCAGGAAGGGAGTGTGTGGGCAGGGTCCACCAATCACTGCCCTTGCCTGGGGAGTTAAACAAATTGATTGGCAGGCAAGTGGCGGCCAGTTCCAGACACTGTGGTCCCTATTCAGCTCGGCAGAGTTCAGAGAGCTCTGCAGTCCCCCACATGAAAGGCTTCGGGGGGACACAGATGAGACGTGTTTTTTTACCTCCACACACAGCAGTGGCTCAAATGTTCCCCCTGAATTCAACTGCGAGTCCCATCAGTGAGTGGGGATGGGATTTAAAAACAACAACTGGAAATGTGTATTCTTTAAGAGTGCAGAGCATCATTTCATTTAAACTAACGTATTCTTCTTGTAACCATTTATTCTTTTACGCAGAATAAATCAATATGAAGATCATTAGTTTAAATAGATTTGTGACAGTCCAGTATTCTTTAATTCTGTATTATTACTCATGTTTATTAGTTGTTGTTTTTTTTTTTAAGGTCCTCTTCTGTTTATTATTAATTAATTAACTTGGTAGAATTTACGGAATACATGACAAGTATTTAAAAGGGATACTTATCAAAAAATGACTTTAGTAGAAGCTGGAATCACTTTTTATCAAATTACTTAAGTAAAAGTCTGACAGTATATGACATTTACTGTACTAAAAAGTAATTTTTTGACATAAAATGTACTTAAGTTTTAGAAGTAAAAGTAAAAGTATTAAAAAACTAAGGAGTTGTAACTCAGTAGTAGAGTGAGTGGTCTTTCAACTGGAAGGTTGTGGGTTCAATTCTTGGCTCTGTGAGTCTATATTTGTCCTTGAGCAAGACTCTTAACCTCATGTTGCTGCGTGTGAATGGGTATAAATGATGGTGTAAAAGCAGCTCATCATGACTAGAAAAGCTCCATATAATTACCAACTCTTCTTCTCCTGATTTTATTGGGTAGTAACGAGTAACAAAGATAGTTAGAGGTAATAGTAGTGGTGTAAATGTACACAATTTATTCAGGAAATGTAGCTTAATGGAATACTTCACCTATTCACATTTAGCTCTGAATTAGTGTTTGTGAATAATTGTGCTTCCCTCCCTCAGTTTCCCATAAGTCGTGGAAATATCCTCCTTCTTTGTTTTGTGAAATGACACAATTTGGTCCGAGGCTTGAAACGACAAAGCTCGTTCTGCACTTTTTAGACCCAACTATAGGGGGCAGCACCTCATTCCCAGAACGTAACCTGATGGCAAATATGGGTCATTTTGGCCTTAGGATACAAGCCACATGTAGATTTTTAGAATATAATAATAATGATAATGATAATCGTAATTATGCATATTATTATAATAAAGCACCTTTTTAACACTCAAGTACACTTTACAGAGACAAACAGATATGACAGAGTAGGCTTTGAGTTCCAGATGAGATCCACATCGGAAGGGAGTGGCTCAGTGGTTAAGACTGGTACCCTATGTGTGAAAGACAACATGGTCTCAGTGGTTGCAAGTTCAACTCAACCCCTGGCTGATTGTACTCAATTCCATTGTACATCACTTTGGATAAAAGTGTCTGCTAAATGACATGTAATGTTCGTACATCTTGATGCTTTTCAGGTTGCATAAAATAACTGAACCAGCATTTGGTCAAAATCATTTGTTTGTCTTTTCCTTTACATTGCTATTAACAGTAATTTACCATGCTGATGTGGTATGAAGTATAATTTACTTAAAGGGAAATTCCATCTTAATTTTAACCTAGGGTCTCACAGACTGTGAGTCTGAGAACAAATAAGCCACTGATAGCCACATGCACACAACAGCACCATACTTCAGTATTACTAGTATTATAGTACAAATAGTATCCCAGCCAAGCGTGACTCTGGGTTAAGATTATGCCGGAATTTCCCTTTAAAAAAAATCGAACTGGCACAGGAGCAATCTTCTGCCTCTACGTTTACACTATACTCAATAAGGATTTATATCTGTTTCATAATATTACATTACTTACCCCAAACTCATCTTTGAAAACGATGGGAAATTTTAGAAAATGTAAATCTGATTAGATTGTCCAAAGTCTTTTAAGATTACATCATTACAGTCACATGGCCATTACAAACACATGACTAAAATCTCTTTCTCCAGATTTTAAACAGGCAGACAAAATAAGAGAAATAGTTTGCTTACCTCTTTGATTCCTCTCACAGAAACATCAAAGCACAATTTGGAACAACACAGCTATACATGTGAATTATACGGAACCCCTGAAGCAGTCATGTCAAAGTCAAATACACGGAGGGCTAAAATAAAAAAAATGGTGGAGGGCCGGGCTGGTTCAATTTAGAAGCCCTGGGTTCGAGCCCCGGTTGGAACAATTAAAAAATTGAAAACGTTTTTTTTAACAGGTAAACAGCAAAAGTAATTTTCCTTCAAAGCTCAATGGCAAGATAAATACAAAAATGAAACAGCATGCATTAAAAACAAATCAGTGTGCTGCTCTGATCCTTACCAATGTCTGTCTTTTATAATAAAATTAGAGGGAGATGAAAATTGACGACGATGTTTAGTGTGACTGTGACTGTGCTGCTGCTCATGAAGAGAAGACGCGGGATCTCGCTCGCTTGCGGGCACTCGGTACGCGCCAATGCACTCGCAGTGCATCTTGGGATTTGTAGTATTATGGCGCACATAATATCGCAGGCCTTGACTCTGACATATGTGCCCTAAAGGGACATTGAAAAAAAAGAGAAAAAAAAAAACATTTCTGGTGCTCACCAGAAAGTATTGTATGTGGGCGTGATGTCCTCGGACGCAGTTTCAAGATCATTTGAGGCGTGAAATTAGTCATTTAGAATTCAAAAATGTGATATTTGTGTATTAAGATATGATGTATTAATAGTTTGGCAGCGACGGTATCGGAGGTGATCAGCTGTGTACAGTGCGTGGGGCAGAGCAGCGTTACCTCGGCCTGTCCTGATGAAATGATCCGCTGACATCGCTGTCATTAGATGCTTGGTGTGATCGATAGATTTGTTGTTGACCTGTTATTTTGTTTTTAATGTAAACGCTTCGACCTTCGAAGTTTGTATATTATTAATGTTTTACTTATTTTGACTTTGAATGTCAGCTGAGATTGGCACTACCCCCAACCCACACATAATCCTCCTGTGGACATACATGTCCGTAACTCACATGGCTGAAAAAAAAAACTCACAACACCTCATTGACCCAAGAGGCTCAGGTGACCTTCACTGAACATACAACTTCAAAATAAAAGCACAGAATAATAATACATGATAACACACAACCTAACAGTACTGTATATTTCTATAAAAATAAATGAAAGGGGACATATTATACCCTATTTCCCCCATTAAAATAGTTCCCTGGTGTCCTAATGAACATGTCAGTGACATGCTTTGGTCAAAATACCATAAGGATGAAGCATCATAGTAGTTCAATAACCCTGCTAAACCCGCCCCTTTCAGAACGCTCGGTTTTGGTGCATGGTCCCTTTATATGCAAATGAGACACAGGCAAACACACACCCACTTCTTCCAGGGGGTTTCTGATTCGTCCTCTTTACAGCGCTCGCTCGTTCAGCTTCTGTTCCCTCTGCTCCATTCCTCTCCCCCTCCCTCCACTAGTTCTCTGACAATATCAACATGGCAGCGTGCACGGAAAACAGCGAGAGTGCCGTCACAGGAAGAGACGTTCTACATAAGGATCGAGCCGAACAGTGCCCAACTGTCAATCAGTTAAAAACACTTAGGGACAGCACTGCTGATCGCCACCGGTGGTCGCCAGCAACGCTCGGCGAGCTGAATAAACCGCCACTGTATGTGACTGATCGCCAGCTCCGGAGCATTCAGATACAGTCACATACAGCGGCAGCTTGCCGCTCGCCGCTATCTGCCACCGCTCACCAGCGGTGGCAGATAGACAGAGAGTGCTGTCACAGGAAAAGACCTACGACACATGGATCCTTAGGGACAGCACCGCTGATCGCCAGTGGCGAGCTGCATAAACTGTCGTGTATGTGACTGTATGCTCCGGAGCTGGCAATCAGTCACATACAGTGGCAGTTTAGGCAACTCACTGAACACACGAACACACGTTTGCTGACTTTATCCGGCACATTAGCTTCATATATAAAAATCCTCTGAGGCTGGAAGTTTGTGTAAAACACTGTGCTCCACTGTGCAGCCACCAACAGCACACTTGTACCTCCACGTTGACATAATACCGCTCTTCCTCGCTCGCCTGCACTCTCACAGGGACAAGGTGGAGCTAAGGTGGAGCTCTCCAAGTAAACTTACTGGTGGGTGGTAACATTTGCGGTGAAATGCGCATGCTGCCGTCATAAGCGCAGGGAATTCAACATCGAGTGTTTTATCGCCTATACTTACACTAAGGGGGACCACGAAAACATGACTGAGTATTCTTTTTCCACATTTTGGCGACTGGTAGGGCCTCCAGAGTCCCAAATATAAGAATTGAAATGGTTAAAAAGTTGATTTTGCATAATATGTCCCCTTTAATAAATTAAGTTAAATATTTAAAATGAGAAAATAATATATACGCATTTATTAAAATATTTAGTATTATTTATTTATTGTTCATTTATCAACACTGTGATGAGGCTTAATCTAATGACTGCGATGTCTGAGCCAGCGGATCATTTCATCAGTACAGGCCGAGGTAATGCTGGAATGCCCCACGCACTGTATGCAGCAAGTGTCCGATACCGGCGCTGCCAAACTATAAATAGAGAAACTACGAGATACTTTCTGGTGAGCACGAGATACTTTCTGGTGAGCACGAGATACTTTCTGGTGAGCATGAGATACTTCCTCGTGAGTAC
>NW_025321471.1:0-5000 GCF_019176455.1 Solea senegalensis
ACACACACAGAGAGTGAGAGACACATACACAGAGACAGACACACACACAGAGACAGACAGACAGACACACAGAGTGTGTCCTTCTTACTGCAGGATGAGGGGCATGGTGTCAAAGGTGAAAGGTCGCAGCAGCTGGGCAGAGATGGCGTGATGTTTGGCTCTGGACTTCAGGACCAGACCTTTGTCGCCGGGCAGTTTACTGTCCTTCATCTCCTCCACCTCCCATTTACCTGTTTAACACACACACACACACACACACACACACACACACACAGTGGACTCAGTCTCCCATAATGCATTGTGAAACAACATCCACATTGTCAAATTCAAGCACTTTCAAGGTTATTTTGCAGGATTAACATGAACACACACACACACACAATCTAATAAACTCATTTTGTGAAATAATCCGTATCTCAAGCATTTTTGAAACGTTTCAAACTAAATGAAATGAAAAAAAACCAGGAAAAGTATTTAAGGATTTCAAGCACCCGATCTGACCAGCGGTCACACGCCACGGAATAAGTCCCATCATGCACCTCTGTGTGCTGTACTCACCGTCGTACTTGGCGATGTCTTCATCAGTGTTGTCCTTCTTAGCGATGGACTGCACCCAGCTGGAACACACACACACACACACACACACACACACGTCAGGTATCCACACACACACACACACAGGCGTCTCACACTGATGACATCATCACCATGCTCACCCATCAAGTGTCCCCCGGTCAAAAGACTCGGCGAAAAAGTGTTCCCCCATGGGCTCTGGAGCTTTGTACGTCACCTGGACACAAACACACCAACGACGATCAATGTTATTGATCAACACAAGACGACCATCAATAACTCCCACTGATATTAACGTTTCCATGTGAACACAGCACATAATAATAATAATCTGTCACAGCCATCAGATTATCCATCAACAACTATTTACACGTTTATTTAAATCTATTTCTTTTCATCACAAATTTAAAACAGACTCATCTATAGTACCATACTGGCCCACTAGGGGGCCGTGGTGCACGCTTTGAGAATCCCTGGTCTGAAAGTGTTTCAGACTCATGATCACTGATAATTACTACATTAATAACACGTGATTTTTCTTCGCTCCAGAAAAACTAAGAAATCATTTAATCTGGATTATGTATAGGTTTGACAGGTCATGGATTAATGGAAAAATGAAGTGTTGGTTAGTTGCTTGGTTTAAATGCAGGTCAGTGGATCAGCGGGTCACTGCACTGCCCCGTTATCAAAACCACTTCCTGTTTCAGATTACAGCTGCAGAATATGTAATCCAGGGCCACAGAGCAACACATAATCTAAGTCAGTGCCTTACCTTTGGTGGAGGAGGAGTTTTAGGAGCAGGCGGAGCTTCATCTTCGTCTATTTCTGCTTCGAGCTCCTCGTCCCCAACTCCGGCCAGTTCATCCTCAATGTCCACGTCCACGTCGTCCTCAAACAGGTCCTCAGACCGAGAGACCTGGGTGAACGTGAGGCAGAGGAGGCCCACGGCCAGAACAACCAACAACCCAAACCTCTGATTCATCATCTGCACACAGGAGGAGGAGGAGGAGGAGGAGGAGAAGTTCACGTTAGAGACCAAGACCAAGACCCAGAACCAGACCAAGACCAGTCAAAACACAGGAGGAGAACTTCACGTTGAAGTTCCAGACCCAGACCAGTCAGGTACCGTTTACGACATTTCAAATATTTGATTCAGATTGAGGTCAGTGACACAGAGTGACCACACGAGGCAGCAGAGGCCCAGCAGCTCCTGTGTCCCTGTGAGCTCAAATCACTGGTGTTCTCTGTGAGAGAGTTCAGTGAGACCTCAGCAGCAGGGGGCGCTCCGCCACGCGTTTATGAAGTCAAACATTAAGATTATAAAGACTGTAAACACGGGTTCTATAAACAGCAACAACTGTGTGAACCTTTGCGTTTGTGTTGCATCCCATAAGTCATTAACACACACACAGGGAGTCATAACCCGTGTCCCTGATGTATGTCCATCACCACGGCAACCGACCAGCACCCACAGGACACACAAACACGTCTTAATGAGATTACACCCCGGGGGATTAATACAGCACCCCAAGACACACACACACACACACACACACATAATTATCTGTATTTAACTCCTTTTACAACAAATCAGTGGTTAAACAAACTGTTTATCATTCAATCCAGATTACTAATCCATAGCGGCAGCCTCTGATGTGGTGATGTTCTGCAGAGCCACGCCTCCTGTGTTTCTTCATCATAAATTAATCTGACACGAGCAACGCTCAGATTTAATGTGAGATTATTGCTTCATAATTGAATGAAGTTAAACTGAGATGGACAAATTGAACTCAGATTACCTAATCCCACTGTGACTCAATCCAACTTGAGTTGTAAAGACAGTGAGAAGCGCTGACGCTGCAACTTCCTCCTCCTCGCTGTAATCATTTTAAACGGCTCGTGTCCGTCTCACAGCAGACTCACAGGATAATCTGATTAGCCTGCAGCGGGATTAGCGTGCCTGGCTAACAGCAGCAACTAGCCGTTAGCTTAGCATCAGAGCCAGCCTGTTGCCCACATGGCGTTTGAAGGAGCAGAGCAGACGTTAAAGTCGTACTCAAACGTTGACTGTGGGTTAGTTAAAGGTGTAACTAATAAAACCAGAGGAATAATCCACACGTCAAACACTGGATTTAAATGTACTTCAGTTACATTTGGCTGCAATGATTCACAGACTATTCATCAAATACTAAATTAATCGTCGCTGATTGGATTCATTTCATTGTTATTGATGAAAATAAACAGATCATTAAAATAACTGTTGCTGTTTGCAGCCTTAAAAACAAATATCTGTCAATTATGAAGCGTCACTTACTCATCACTGAGCAGACCAGACCAGCAGGTTACTATTTAAACTGAATAGAAACACTGAGTAAACACTGTTAACCCACCGGTAACTGGCTGGTTAATCAGCCGTTAACCCACACTTTAACTGACTGTCATTAACAAGTCCATGAATAAACGTCAACATAGTTAAAGTCAGTCTAACCTTAACCTAACTCACCCTAACACCAGATCTTTACCCCCCCCACACACACACACACACACACACACACACACACACACACACACACACACACACACAGTGTGACAGCATCACAGCACTCATCTCAGATCTGGTTCTTCTCTCAACGACCTCAGGTCAGACAGCTGATCAGAGCGGGTGGCAGTTACTCTGTCTCACACACACGCAGACACCCACACACACCCACACCCACCCACCCACACCCACACACACCAGCAGCAGGTTGAACCGGTCGTTCAGAATCAAGGCGTCGACAAAAAAAACAAAAACATTTCAATATTTATCTGAAACAATGACCAGTGAAGAGGAGGAGGAGGAGGAAGAGGAGGAGTTGAAACACCTGCAGTTCCCTCTGCAGCCACTTGTCAGTGAGTGAATGAACCAACATCTGACCACTGAGGCTCCTCCTCCTTCACCACAGACTACTACAGATGACCAATAAAAAGGCAATGATTTGACGATGACGAGTGACTTCACAGCTTCTCACCTGTGAGTGTTTGTGGTCTGTTGCAGTGAAACATTCACAGACGCGAGTTAACACTAAACCACACACACTGTGTGTGTGTGTGTGTGTGTGTGTGTGTGTGATTTATGACGTGTTACAGGCCGCTCATGAAAACTGTGGTCAGATATTTAAATGTTTCATCTCTGACTTCAGTTTATAAAACATTAACACGTAAAAACCACAGAATGAAAGGGTTATTTTTAATTATCAGGTCACAGTTTGACAGTTATTAAATTCAATGAAAGACATTCTGTTCATTGTCACTTTGTTAATATCTTTAAAGCTGACGATATCGCGATTAATTGACTTACTCGTGGTGAATTTCCACGTACAGATAATCGTGAATGAGTGACAGTGACGAGAACATTCACCAACATACAGTCTCAGTGATTTAATTGAAAGAGCCATACGGGGGCGCTCTGCTAACCTCAGTAACATCCCAGTCACGTGTGGACACTTGTGACGATATCAATATTATCTTATTACTAAACATTTGTGCGTAAAGGAGGCTCCGCCCACTCATTTCTAAGCATTTAATACTAGAAGCTAGTTCGCAAAATTGCATCAAAAATATGGTGAATCAGTTATTTTGGAGCAGGATGATCATGAACGAGTGAGGAGGAAATGCTGCCTCCGTCACCAACATACAGTCTTAGTGATTTATGATCATGGGCCACACGGGGAGCCGTGTCAGTCCACAGGATCCAGAATTTATGAATTTATATAACCATCTTCAATGTTCACAACATGTTTTTCTTATTATACAGACACAAGGCTCCGCCCACAATACAGAATTGAACCGAAAGTATCGCAAATTGCAATCATTTCGATGAGAATAATCGTGATACCGTCAGCTGCCGGTGTGTCGCTCAGAGTCGTCATCAGAGACACAAACACGGTTTAAAATCAGCGACAATAAAACACGTAAACATGAAACAGTCTCATATTAGACCAGAGAATAAATTCACTGCGTAATTTTGAGCTTAACGACGCTACGAGCTAACGCGGCAGCATGCTAACGCGTTCACCTGCGCTTCATTAGCTTCAGTTAGCCGCTCCGAGCAAACACGGGGCTCCTCTTCTAACGGATAAAACGCACGTTAACTACGCAACTGGCGTACGGTGAGTAAGGAACAAAGCAGCGGTTCTCAGTGAGCTCAGTTAGCCGCTAAAAAGTGACGCTTAATGGGCCGCAGCTCTCACTCACCTCCGGCTCCGCGCTGACCGACAGAAAGCCTGGAAACTAACCGAGGAAGATCACATGGGACGTGGGGAGGAAGTAGGCCACTGCTGCCCGCCGCTGATTGGTCAACGTTTGACGTTTCCTGTCAACTGTCAGGCGCTGATTGGCGGAGCGGCAATCTCAGTCAAAGCGCGCAGAGCCCCGCCCCCTGGAGC
>NW_025321471.1:15000-26031 GCF_019176455.1 Solea senegalensis
CTGTGAAAACTGCAGGGTTATGTTTTAGTGTGGACGCACAGCAACTGAGTTTTATTTTGAAAACTGCAGGGTTATGTTTTAGTGTGGATGACCAGAAACTGAGTTTTATTTTGAAAACTGCAGGGTTGTGTTTTAGTGTGGATGCACAGAAACTGAAGTTTTTATTTTGAAAACTGCAGGGTTGTGTTTTTATGTGGACGCCATTAAACTGAAGTTTTTATTTTGAAAAATGCAGGGTTGTGTTTTAGTGTGGACAAACAGAAATTGAGGCTTTTATTCTGAAAACTGCGGGTTAGCTTTTAGTGTGGAGGCACAGAAACTGAGGCTGTTATTTTGAAAACTGCTGAGTTGTGTTTTAGTGTGGAGGCACAGAAACTGAGGCTCTTATTTTGAAAACTGCAGGGTTGTGTTTTAGTGTGGACAAATAGAAACTGAGGCTTTTATTTTGAAAACTGCAGGGTTGTGTTTTAGTGTGGACAAACAGAAACTGAGGCTTTTATTTTGAAAACTGCAGGGTTATGTTTTAATGTGGATGACCAGAAACTGAGTTTTATTTTGAAAACTGCAGGGTTTGTTTTAGGTGGATGCACAGAAACTGAGGCTTTTATTTTGAAAACTGCACGGTTATGTTTTAGTGTGGATGCACAGAAACTGAATGTTTTTTTTTTGAAAACTGCAGGGTCGTGTTTTAGTGTGGATGACCAGAAAGTGAGTTTTATTTTGAAAACCACTGTGTTTTAGTGTGGCCGTTTTCTGTACTTTATTATCAAAGCTCTGATATAAGCCTAGCGCCTAGCGCAGCTTTAACGTCCTCAAATGTCTTCTTGTTAACGTTCACACCTCGTCTGTGATTTCTCACAACACTCCCACAATCCTCCTCTGCCGTTCACAACTAAATCAAGTTCTTTTAAAAACAGCTCATGTCTGCAGGAGAGACAGAGACGACGTGAGGGACAGACGCTGAGACAAAACAACACAAACGCGGACACTTCCTGTCCATCACACAGGAGGAGCAGCAGCTACAATCACTGCTTTTCTCTGTGGGCTTTGGTGTGGGAGAGTGAGTGGTTTACAGACGTCCGTTTCCTGTCTGTGTAACCGTGGGATAAAGACGTGATCATGTGACGTAGCGATCGTAGAAACTGGGTATTTTCTCGAGGCTAAAGTGACGTCAAGGTCGTCCAAAAACCTGACCTTTGCTGCACAGCCTGCTCAGATTAAACAGTATAATCTGACACCATGACTTCATCTTCTGTGTGTGTGTGTGTGTGTCATCGAAGCTCTTGTTTCAGTCAATATGTGAAGTGGATTTGTGTTTATTTGAGCCTTAATCAATACATCACAGAGTGTGTGTGTGTGTGTGTTCTGTAATAAACACTGACCTCATCAGGACCAGTGGTCCACATGGAGACCAAAACCTGGTCCTAATATCAAAAAAGTGTGTTTTTAACCTTTAACTGAAAACCTCATTCACAATCATGGACTTTCCCTTTTAACCAGTTCTAGCTGAATGACAACCTCAGAATACAGTGCAATCAACAAAATTCCATATTCTAACTGTCATTTAACAGCTTTAACCTCAGGAATTGTTATTAATACACACAAAAATATTTTATAATAATAATAAATATCATTTATTTACTGTATACTAGCAAACAAGCGACTGAAATGGCACCAACACAGCGTTATCGCTAGCTGGAATAAAACGATGTAAAACTATAACAGGACCTGACAACACAACATTAACACACAACATTAACACAACATTAAGACGAAATGATGACAAACCTTGTGTCCTCATCAGCCAGGTGCTAAACCAACTCGTTAGTAGACATTTTCTTAACCTTTGTGAACTTTTAATAGAGCCGTTGATCCGCGGCTTCGTCTTTTTTGTTTCTTTTTCCGGTTACTCTATCAAAATAAAAGCACCAACCTAAAAACAGGAAATAGCGGTAAAAAAGAAATTCAGCTATTTAGTTTATTTAGTTCATACGTAATTCTAAGAGATGACTTACTTACTATAGAAATGCTGTGGCATATTAAAGGTCATTTACAGTCAGTAGGAGGAGAAAAGACCACAATAATGATATTTTATGATGATATTTAAAAATAAAAGTCTTTATTTTGATATGCAACGATAAATATTGATGATGCAAAATGAGTCAAAAACATAGAAGAATAACTTCGTATGAAGTGAAGGGCCACATGAAATTGATCAGCGGGCCGCAGAACACACACACACACACACACACACACACAGTGTAATAGCAGAGGTCGGGCAGGTGGAGGCGCCGCTCTCTGCTCGTCAAACGATGCAGAGAGTGCAGCTTCCTGTCAATAAGATAACCACTTCCTGTCTATAAGGTCATCTATAAGCTGCTGACCTCTGTCATGTGTGCTGCTCACAGGAGGCTCATCAGCAGAGCGGGTCAACTACACTACCCACAATCCCTCGGGACACATCAGCAGGCTTGATGGTTCTGAACGACCACTTCCTGTTTACTGTCTGAGTCTCCGAGGCTCAAACTCTGAACAGGAACTGGAAACTTTTTATTTTCCATTTCAGAGAAACTTTCTCATCATTTATTTATTTACATGTTTCCTCTTTGATTTCCTTAGATACTGTGAGCTTAAGATCAAATCACAACAGACAAACACAGGTCAGATTATCTCTGAGCTCAGGTAACCACCTGCTAACAGCCTGCTGACAGTCAGCTAACCATCTGCTAACAGGCCAGCTAACAGCCTGTAACAGTCAGCTAACCATCAGCTAACAGCCTGCTAACAGTCAGCTTATGGCCAGCTAACAGTCAGCAGTCAGTTTACAGGCCAGCTAACAGTCAGCTAACCGTCTGCTAACAGTCTACTAACAGTCAGCTAACTGTCTGCAAACAGTCAGCTTACAGGCCAGCTAACAGCCTGCTAACAGTCAGCTTACAGTCTACTAACAGTTAGCTTATAGGCCAGCTAACATTCAGCTAACAGTCAGCATACAGTCAGCTAACAGTTGCTACCATTCAGCTGTCTGCTAACAGTCAGCTAACATTCTGCTAACCGTCTGCTAATAGCCTACTAACAGTCAGCTAACCCTCTACTAACAGTCAGCTAACCATCTGCTAACAGTCAGCTAACATGCCAGCTAACAGCCTGCTGACAGTCAGCTAACCCTCTACTAACAGTCAGCTAACAGTCAGCTTATGGCCACAACAGTCAGCTTACAGGCCAGCTAACGATCTGCTAACAGTCTACTAACAGTCAGCTAACTGTCTGCTTAACAGCCTGCAACAGTCAGCTTACAGCTAACAGCCTGCTAACAGTCAGCTTACAGGCCAGCTAACAGTCAGCTAACAGTCTACTAACAGTTAGCACAGGCCAGCTAACATTCAGCTAACAGTCAGCATACAGTCAGCTAACAGTCTGCTACCATTCAGCTGTCTGCTAACAGTCAGCTAACATTCAGCTAACATTCTGCTAACTGTCTGCTAATAGCCTGCTAACAGTCCAATGACTGTCTGCTAACAGCCTGCTAACAGTCTACTAACAGTCAGCTAATCGTCTGCTAACAGTCAGCTAACAGCCTGCTAACAATCAGCTAACAGTCTGCTAACATCCTGCAAGATAATGAGCTGTTCTAAACAAACTGTTGTCAAACAAACTGTTTGCCAATTAATGAGCAATTCTTTAAATCCAGAATCTGACTGTGTGTGCGTGTGTGTGTGTAGATGTGTGTGGTGTGTGTGTGTGTGTGGGTGTGTGTGTGTGTGTGTGTGTGTGTGTGTCGTGTGTGTGTGTCATGCTGTGGCCTTCAGTCTCACTGAGTGGACTTTACACTGAAAGTGTTCTGTTCTCCTCCTTTACACACACACACACACACACCTTTTTACACACACACTGCGCACACACACCATACTGTTTAAAGTGAAGTGATACTTGAACGTGTGTGTGTGTGTGTGTGTTTAACCTCTCACTTCATTCAAATACAGTAACAGCCTGTTCCATCCAGATGTTATAGGCAAACACACACACACACACACACACACACACACACACACACAGTCTCTCTGTGTTTACATCTGAGATTATTCAAATCTTAATCAGTTTAATCCAAGTCTAACCCTTCAAACAAACCTCACACAGACACACACACACACACTCACACACACACACACACACAGTGGGGGAAACAGGAGCTTTCTGTGATCGTGGGAACAGACGCTTGATGGACAGGACACTGGACCGTTGACATGGTAACGGGAGATTGTTATCACTGTGTGTGTGTGTGTGTGTGTGTGTGTGTGTGTGTGTGTGTGCAGGTGTCCACGTCTTCAGAGGGGGCGGGGCAGTGGAGTGTTTCATGGCTCAGTGAAGACTTTGTCGAGGACTTTTAAAGGATTGTGGACAAAGGGCTCAGGTGTTGTTCAGGAGTTCTTGTTGAGTAGAAGAAAGTGAACGACCTTTGACCCCAAAATCCAAAACATCGAGGAGGTGGCGCTCCCAACTGTTATTTAAAGGTTTAAGACACAGCTCAGGGACATATATGGACATGTGGGAAGTCGTTAGATATTAGACAGAAATGTAATAAAGTAAAATCAGGACGAGGAGCTGCTTCTCCACAGGAACCATCAATCTGCTGCACTGTGATTGGTCAGAGCCAATCATCTGATGAGGCTGCAGACAATGTGATGATGATGATGATGATGATGATGATTTCCACAGAAACACATCCTGTGGTCACTGGGTCTTCACACCACTTTAACTCCGCCTCCTCCTCAGCCCCTCCTCTTCCTCAGAGTTTGTGGGAAAAAGAATAAAAATGTGAGCGACCTCCGACACAGACCTGTGTGTGTGTGTGTGTGTGTGTGTGTATGTGTGTGTGTGTGTGTCTGTGTGTGTGTGTGTGTGTGTGTGTGTGTGTGTGTGAGGTGTGTGTGGTGTGTGAGTGTGTGAGTGTGTGAGTGACAGCAGGACAAGGCCGAGCATGTTCACTTCCAGGCTGAAAGAGGCCGATGCGTCATCTAATCACTATGAGCCACGAGCTGTCAGTGTGTTGTAAATCAATCTGTGTGTGTGTGTGAGACAGTGTGTGTGTGTGTGTGCGCAAGAGCTGTCCATAAATATTTAAAAAATGTATTAAATTTAAGGATTTTAATGGAATAATAACATGAACAAAAACAGAATAACCCTTTAATTTTTTTTGCAGACCTGATGGCTCATTCATGACTTCATCATCATCATCATCAACATCTTCATCATCAAATATGATACACATTAACAGCCGATCAGAGGGGTCCTGACCTTTGACCTTGCTCACATGACTTGACTGAGCAGCCTCAGAGGAACAGAGCGTATAAATATATGTATATATACATGTATACATATATACTTATATGTATATATAGACATATACATGTATATGTCTATATATTATATATAGACATGTATGTGTCTATATATAATATATATAGACACATACATGTATATGTCTATATATAGACATATATATGTTTATATATACATATACATGTATATGTATATAAACATATATATGTCTATACATATACATGTATACATATATACTTATACATGTATATGTATAAGTATATAGACATATATATGTCTATATATAATATATATGTCTATATATTATATATAGACATATACATGTATATGTATATATATAAACATATATATGTCTATACATATACATGTATACATATATACTTATACATGTATCGGTATATATATACATATACGTGTATATGTATATATAGACATATATATGTCTATATATACATGTATATATACATATACATGTATATGTATATATACATATACATGTACATGTATATATATATATACATGTATATATATATATGTATATATATATATATGTATATATATATATATACATGTACATGTATATATATATATATATACATGTACATATACATATACATAGACATGTATATGTATACATGTATATATGGATATAGTTAGCTAGTTAGACAGACAGACAGACAGACAGATAGAAAGTGATGATGATGATGATGATGATGATGATGATGATGATGACACAGCTGCTTCTGACCTTTGTGGATTATTTTTCTTCAGATTAAACCCTCGAGTGTTCCAGCAGCAAAAGGGTCAGAGGTCACCAAGTGACAAACCCAGTCCTAATAATAATGACATGCTGTGTGACAGGTGGTGACCTGCCTGTGAGGCGTTCAGGGACCACGTGCACGTGGTGACACATGTGTTTAAACATCTGTCAATCATTCATTTCACCACAAACACAACAAGTGTCACTGTCTTAACTCATCACTGATGATGAAAGAAGAAGAAGAAGAAGAAGAAGTAGAAGAAGAAGAAGAAACACTTGAATGAAGAGGAAGAGGAAGATGACAACGTCAAAATCAACTCAGCTGAATTCCCCGTGATCAGCTGACGTGTTTTCAGAGAACCGGGGTCACGCGGTTAACCTCACTGTGACACTGTGCCTGCCTCACAGGAACCATGAATGGATGAATAATGGACACGATACATGATTCATGTGGACACCCAGCGTCCATGTTGTTTCACAGCGCGTGTGTGTGTGTGTGTGTGTGTGTGAAGAGGAAATGAAACCATGAACATGAACGTTTCCCGCACTTTCACAAACGTTCAATATCAACGTCGTCCGCTTCATTCAAGAGGAAGAGGAGACAAAGAAGAAGCCCTGAGACTCCACCCCACTGGCACGTGCTCTGCTTAAAAACAGAAGCTGCAACTTTTCAGCTGAACTTTACACAAACCTGAAGAGCGACTGTATCACAAACCAAACGCCCCCATAGCCCCACACACACACACACACACAGCAGCTGAAAGCTCGTCCTCAGTGACACAAAGTGTCCACACGAGGCAGCAGAGCAGCAGCAGCTGGACTTTGGTGTGAGAGAGTGAGTGTTTCACACACGTGACTTCAGTGATCTCAGTCTCTAGGTTCAGCGGCCATTTTGCACATTACACTCACGTGTACAACTCCTAAATCAAGCGCTCCCTGTCCCGCGCCGCCTCAGGAACCGGGGTGAGCCTGTGCACAAACCAAACACACCTACAGAGGCCTGACACAGGAGGTACCTGAACAACTCCTCTCGACTGCAGCTCTGGTGTGGAACACGTCACAAACCAAACGCACCTTTAATCCTCATCATGGACACAGTCTGGACTTTGTCCATTTAACTGACACGTCATGCAAATCAAGCGCTCCCTGCACACACACACACACTGGCACAGGTCTCAGTCTGCTGTATCACAAAACAAGCGCTCCTCTGGTTTCTTCCCTCTCACATCACCTGCAACAAAATCAAAAACAAGCACACCCTCCCCTCTTCATCAACACCAGCCACCTGTCTCCACCCGGGCCGTGCCCCCTTCATCACCTCAGAATCAGAGCACAAGCATCTCTCACACACACACAGAGGGATGTGCTGCAGCATAAATCCAGCGCTCCCTCCCTGCTTACCTCTCACATCAGCATCGTCTGTTTGTGGGTTTTTTTTTCCATCTCTGCAACAAAATCAAACCAACCCTCTGTCCCCAATACAAGCGCTCCCTTCAGCGACATCAACACACACACACACACACACAGACACCGGGACACACCGGGGGGGCGGTGCTCACCTCTGGAGCTGCTGAAGGCGGTGTACCAGGAGACTGAGAGCAGCCCGAACAACAGCAGCGTCAGGAAGGAGACATTTCTGAGCCTCATCTCCAGAACATGTCCGCCGGAGACACACACACAGACAGACACACAGAGACAGAGACAGAGACACAGAGAGACAGGCGCACACACACGCACAGACAGAGAGAGAGAGAGAGAGACAGGTACACACGGACGGTGAGAGACGGAGAGGCGGGCGGAGATGGTGCTGAGTGAGCAGCAGCAACGAGACTGAGGAGAGAGAGACAGAGCGAGAGAGAGAGAGAGAGAGAGGGGAGGGGGCGGAGACAGAGACAGGTAGAGAGACATTGGAATGTATGAAAGGAAAAGAGAGAGAGAAAATAAAACAGGACAATACAAATAAAAACAATAATAATAATAAAATAATAAATGTATACTAATATAGTAATAACAACAACAATAATACTAATAATGATAATAATAATAATAATAATATAATAATGATAATAATAATGATAATAATACTGATAATATTAATAATATTAATAGTAATATTATAATAATAATATAATAATAGTGATAATAATAATAATAATAATAACAACAATAATAATTATATATAATAGTAATAATAATCATGTTAATAATAATGATAATAATAATGATAATAATACTGATAATAATAGTAATAATAATAATAATAATAATAATAATATCAATAACAAAAATAAAAATAATAATATAATAATAATGATAATAATGATAATATTAATGGGAACAGTATAATAATAATGATAATAATAATAATAATAATAATAATAATAATAACAAAAAATGATGATTAAAAATAACAATAACAATGATAATGATAATAATACTGATTATATTAATAATATTAATAGTAATATTATAATAATAATATAATAATAATAGTGATAATAATAATAATAATAATAAGTATAATAGTAATAATAATAATAATGTTAATAATAATGATAATAGTAATAATAATCATGTTAATAATAATAATAATAATAATGATGATGATGATGATGAAGTCCAGTACGTAAAAACATTTTATTTATCCTTTTATTTGATTCCAGCTGTGGTCACAGTGTGTCTGCTGGCCTGTGGCGCCCCCTGGTGTTCAAAACTGAACACCACACTGAATGACTTAATCATCAATGACGCAATCATTGTTGTTATTGATGATTAAAGTTTTGAGATACTGTGAATAAAAGTAGAAATAGTGATTGTGTACTTTTATGTGACAACTATCAAATAATAAACGACAGAATGTAAAGATAAATAAACACAAAGAGAAGATTCTTTTTTAATGTCTTTATTTCAGACAAACACAAATACATGAAACTTTGATTACGCTGTTTTTATATGAGCAGACATTTCATCTGTGATTGACTTTATTTAACTTTATTTAACTTCTCTTCACTGCCCCCTACTGGTCACTGTAGATACTGTCTGTGTGTGTGTGTGACGCTGTGGCGCGCCCTACTGGCGACACATGGTTACTGCGTCTCAGGCAACAGTTTGACAAAGTTCCAGAATCAATAACAAGTCGATGTCAGATCAGATTAAAGTGTCAGTAAAACCAGGTTTAATCTCGATCATGACATTTATAATCGATTCATCAGTTTGATCGATTGCATTTGAATGATTCAGAGTTTTATTCAAACAGAACACAAGATTGATCTATGATCGGTTAATCGGAGAAAACGTGAAAAGAACCATTCGTTTTCAGGCTGAGGCGATAATCAATGAGGTGGGAGGAGGCAAGGGAACGAGGGAGAGGAAGGGAGGAAAGGAGGCGAGGGGACAGGATGAAGTGGAGGAGGAGTAAATCAGAGTCACAGACTGCGGAAGAAGAAGAAGAGTAAGAAGGAGGAGGAAGAGGAGGAGGAGGAGGAGGAAATAATGTGAAATGAAAGCGGTCCCTGAACGTCTCACTGACCACCTGTTGATCCAGGACTGTCCCCGGCTCCGTCCCCGGCTCCGTCCCCGGCTCCGTCCCCGCGGGCCTGGACCCGTGTCCCCGCCGCGGTGTCATGACTTCCCCCCGGCGGTGACTGAGTGAAAACAGTCCGCATCACACGGAGCCTCGTCCGGCTTCAGTGGACCGGTGTTTTTCTTTAATTCATCCACATTCACGGGCGGAAGCTCCGGGAGGGGTTACCGAGCACGGCGCCCTCTCCCCCCGCAGCTCCGCAGGGTGGCACCGCTGTCATCTCGGCTTCTTCGCCGTGCGTGGACGACGTGGAGGCGGATCGACACTAACCCCCCGCAGCCTCCGTGAACCAGCGCCGTGTTCTGCCTTCATATTTCCGGCGGTTGTTGGATGTTTAGCTAGCAGCCGCAGAGGCGGGAAGACGCTCGCCCTCCGCCGGGCACCGCCGCTGGGTGGCACCGCCGCTGGCTCCGGTCCAGCCGGTGTGATGCGTCCTCTTCTGGGCTGAGTCACGTCACTTTCACGCGGAAAACGGAGCTGAAATCTCGGCACCGTTAGCAGCAGCAGCAGCAGCCGCAGCCCGTGTTTAGCTTCAGAAGCTCCGGGACTCACACACCGAGCCCGGCGACCGGAGCCGCGGCGACATGAACGTCCTCGGCGGGAGAATTCTCTAGAAGCCTGGGGTCACTTAGCTCTGGGTCAGGACTGGACCTGGTTCTCCTCGACTGTGTGGCTGTGTGTGCGGGGAAGACATGGCCGACTCCGGCCAGGGCAAAGCGGCGGAGCCTGAGGCCGCGGACAGCCGGACAGCGAGCTCCGTGGCCGTGAAGAAGCGGGCCCAGCAGTCTCCGGGGTCCCGGGCCCAGCAGTCTCCGGGGTCCCGGGCCCGGTACCAGAGCTCCGCTCCGGGTCACTGCTTTAAGAAAGTGACTCTGACCAAACCCACGTTCTGTCACAGCTGCAGTGACTTCATCTGGGGCCTGGTCGGCTTCCTGTGTGAGGGTAAGTGACCTCTGACCTCTGACCTCTGACAGGTGTGATGCTCCTCTCTACTTTCTTTCTTCTAACTTTTATCTTCTGTTTCTTTCTCATTGTTTCTATGTTTCATCTCCTTTCTTTCCTGTCTGTGCCTTTTCTGTCCTTCACACTTAAGGGCTTGTTAAGGGTTAGTTAAGGGTTAGTTAAGGGTTAGTTAAGGGTTAGTTAAGGGTTAGTGTGAGCCTTAACCACGACACAATCATGAATTCAACACACACACACACACACACACACAGTGTTACTGGGCAGAGTGGTGGTCGTGTCTGTTGCACAGTTGGAGTGATTTACCGCCTCCAGTTGTCATAGCAACAGGAAACTGGCAGGGATGCTTCGTGGTTGGTGGTTGAATGGCGTGTGTGTGTGTGTGTGT
>NW_025321471.1:26131-75746 GCF_019176455.1 Solea senegalensis
TGTGCTTGGCGTGTGTGTGTGATAGTGTGTGTGTGTGAGTGTGTGAGTGTGTGAGTGACAGCAGGACAAGGCCGAGCATGTTCACTTCCAGGCTGAAATAGGCCGATGCGTCATCTAATCACTATGAGCCACGAGCTGTCAGTGTGTTGTAAATCAATCTGTGTGTGTGTGTGAGACAGTGTGTGTGTGTGTGTGCGCAAGAGCTGTCCATAAATATTTAAAAAATGTATTAAATTTAAGGATTTTAATGGAATAATAACATGAACAAAAACAGAATAACCCTTTAATTTTTTTTGCAGACCTGATGGCTCATTCATGACTTCATCATCATCATCATCAACATCTTCATCATCAAATATGATACACATTAACAGCCGATCAGAGGGGTCCTGACCTTTGACCTTGCTCACATGACTTGACTGAGCAGCCTCAGAGGAACAGAGCGTATAAATATATGTATATATACATGTATACATATATACTTATATGTATATATAGACATATACATGTATATGTCTATATATTATATATAGACATGTATGTGTCTATATATAATATATATAGACACATACATGTATATGTCTATATATAGACATATATATGTTTATATATACATATACATGTATATGTATATAAACATATATATGTCTATACATATACATGTATACATATATACTTATACATGTATATGTATAAGTATATAGACATATATATGTCTATATATAATATATATGTCTATATATTATATATAGACATATACATGTATATGTATATATATAAACATATATATGTCTATACATATACATGTATACATATATACTTATACATGTATCGGTATATATATACATATACGTGTATATGTATATATAGACATATATATGTCTATATATACATGTATATATACATATACATGTATATGTATATATACATATACATGTACATGTATATATATATATACATGTATATATATATATGTATATATATATATATGTATATATATATATATACATGTACATGTATATATATATATATATACATGTACATATACATATACATAGACATGTATATGTATACATGTATATATGGATATAGTTAGCTAGTTAGACAGACAGACAGACAGACAGATAGAAAGTGATGATGATGATGATGATGATGATGATGATGATGATGACACAGCTGCTTCTGACCTTTGTGGATTATTTTTCTTCAGATTAAACCCTCGAGTGTTCCAGCAGCAAAAGGGTCAGAGGTCACCAAGTGACAAACCCAGTCCTAATAATAATGACATGCTGTGTGACAGGTGGTGACCTGCCTGTGAGGCGTTCAGGGACCACGTGCACGTGGTGACACATGTGTTTAAACATCTGTCAATCATTCATTTCACCACAAACACAACAAGTGTCACTGTCTTAACTCATCACTGATGATGAAAGAAGAAGAAGAAGAAGAAGAAGTAGAAGAAGAAGAAGAAACACTTGAATGAAGAGGAAGAGGAAGATGACAACGTCAAAATCAACTCAGCTGAATTCCCCGTGATCAGCTGACGTGTTTTCAGAGAACCGGGGTCACGCGGTTAACCTCACTGTGACACTGTGCCTGCCTCACAGGAACCATGAATGGATGAATAATGGACACGATACATGATTCATGTGGACACCCAGCGTCCATGTTGTTTCACAGCGCGTGTGTGTGTGTGTGTGTGTGTGTGAAGAGGAAATGAAACCATGAACATGAACGTTTCCCGCACTTTCACAAACGTTCAATATCAACGTCGTCCGCTTCATTCAAGAGGAAGAGGAGACAAAGAAGAAGCCCTGAGACTCCACCCCACTGGCACGTGCTCTGCTTAAAAACAGAAGCTGCAACTTTTCAGCTGAACTTTACACAAACCTGAAGAGCGACTGTATCACAAACCAAACGCCCCCATCGCCCCACACACACACACACACACAGCAGCTGAAAGCTCGTCCTCAGTGACACAAAGTGTCCACACGAGGCAGCAGAGCAGCAGCAGCTGGACTTTGGTGTGAGAGAGTGAGTGTTTCACACACGTGACTTCAGTGATCTCAGTCTCTAGGTTCAGCGGCCATTTTGCACATTACACTCACGTGTACAACTCCTAAATCAAGCGCTCCCTGTCCCGCGCCGCCTCAGGAACCGGGGTGATCCTGTGCACAAACCAAACACACCTACAGAGGCCTGACACAGGAGGTACCTGAGCAGCCTCCTCTCGACTGCAGCTCTGGTGTGGAACACGTCACAAACCAAACGCACCTTTAATCCTCATCATGGACACAGTCTGGACTTTGTCCCTTTAACTGACACGTCATGCAAATCAAGCGCTCCCTGCACACACACACACACTGGCACAGGTCTCAGTCTGCTGTATCACAAAACAAGCGCTCCTCTGGTTTCTTCCCTCTCACATCACCTGCAACAAAATCAAAAACAAGCACACCCTCCCCTCTTCATCAACACCAGCCACCTGTCTCCACCCGGGCCGTGCCCCCTTCATCACCTCAGAATCAGAGCACAAGCATCTCTCACACACACACAGAGGGATGTGCTGCAGCATAAATCCAGCGCTCCCTCCCTGCTTACCTCTCACATCAGCATCGTCTGTTTGTGGGTTTTTTTTTCCATCTCTGCAACAAAATCAAACCAACCCTCTGTCCCCAATACAAGCGCTCCCTTCAGCGACATCAACACACACACACACACACACAGACACCGGGACACACCGGGGGGGCGGTGCTCACCTCTGGAGCTGCTGAAGGCGGTGTACCAGGAGACTGAGAGCAGCCCGAACAACAGCAGCGTCAGGAAGGAGACATTTCTGAGCCTCATCTCCAGAACATGTCCGCCGGAGACACACACACAGACAGCCACACAGAGACAGAGACAGAGACACAGAGAGACAGGCGCACACACACGCACAGACAGAGAGAGAGAGAGAGAGACAGGTACACACGGACGGTGAGAGACGGAGAGGCGGGCGGAGATGGTGCTGAGTGAGCAGCAGCAACGAGACTGAGGAGAGAGAGAGACAGAGCGAGAGAGAGAGAGAGAGAGAGGGGAGGGGGCGGAGACAGAGACAGGTAGAGAGACATTGGAATGTATGAAAGGAAAAGAGAGAGAGAGAGAGAGAGGCTGAGAAAATAAAACAGGACAATACAAATAAAAACAATAATAATAATAAAATAATACATGTATACTAATATAGTAATAACAACAACAACAACAACAACAACAACAATGATAATAATATAATAATGATAATAATAATAACAATAATAATAATGGTAATAATTATATAATAATACTAATAATAATAATAATAATAATAATAATATCAATAACACAAATAAAAATAACAATAATAATAATATCAATAACACAAATAAAAATAATAATATAATTATAATAACGATAATAATAATGATAATAATACTGATAATATTAATGATAACAGTAAAATAATAATGATAATACTAATACTAATAATAATAATAATAATAATAATAACAATAATAATAATAATATCAATAACACAAATAAAAATAATAATATAATTATAATAACAATAATCATAATGATAATAATACTGATTATATTAATAATATTAATGGTAATATTATAATAATAATAATAATAATAGTGATAATAATAATAATAATAATAACAACAACAATAATTATAATAGTAATAATAATCATGTTAATAATAATAATGATAATAATGATGATGATGATGATGAAGTCCAGTACGTAAAAACATTTTATTTATTCTTTTATTTGATTCCAGCTGTGGTCACAGTGTGTCTGCTGGCCTGTGGCGCCCCCTGGTGTTCAAAACTGAACACCACACTGAATGACTTAATCATCAATGACGCAATCATTGTTGTTATTGATGATTAAAGTTTTGAGATACTGTGAATAAAAGTAGAAATAGTGATTGTGTACTTTTATGTGACAACTATCAAATAATAAACGACAGAATGTAAAGATAAATAAACACAAAGAGAAGATTCTTTTTTAATGTCTTTATTTCAGACAAACACAAATACATGAAACTTTGATTACGCTGTTTTTATATGAGCAGACATTTCATCTGTGATTGACTTTATTTAACTTTATTTAACTTCTCTTCACTGCCCCCTACTGGTCACTGTAGATACTGTGTGTGTGTGTGTGTGTGACGCTGTGGCGCGCCCTACTGGCGACACATGGTTACTGCGTCTCAGGCAACAGTTTGACAAAGTTCCAGAATCAATAACAAGTCGATGTCAGATCAGATTAAAGTGTCAGTAAAACCAGGTTTAATCTCGATCATGACATTTATATTCGATTCATCAGTTTGATCGATTGCATTTGAATGATTCAGAGTTTTATTCAAACAGAACACAAGATTGATCTATGATCGGTTAATCGGAGAAAACGTGAAAAGAACCATTCGTTTTCAGGCTGAGGCGATAATCAATGAGGTGGGAGGAGGCAAGGGAACGAGGGAGAGGACGGGAGGAAAGGAGGCGAGGGGACAGGATGAAGTGGAGGAGGAGTAAATCAGAGTCACAGACTGCGGAAGAAGAAGAAGAGTAAGAAGGAGGAGGAAGAGGAGGAGGAGGAGGAGGAGGAGGAAATAATGTGAAATGAAAGCGGTCCCTGAACGTCTCACTGACCACCTGTTGATCCAGGACTGTCCCCGGCTCCGTCCCCGGCTCCGTCCCCGCGGGCCTGGACCCGTGTCCCCGCCGCGGTGTCATGACTTCCCCCCGGCGGTGACTGAGTGAAAACAGTCCGCATCACACGGAGCCTCGTCCGGCTTCAGTGGACCGGTGTTTTGCTTTAATTCATCCACATTCACGGGCGGAAGCTCCGGGAAGGGTTACCGAGCACGGCGCCCTCTCCCCCCGCAGCTCCGCAGGGTGGCACCGCTGTCATCTCGGCTTCTTCGCCGTGCGTGGACGACGTGGAGGCGGATCGACACTAACCCCCCGCAGCCTCCGTGAACCAGCGCCGTGTTCTGCCTTCATATTTCCGGCGGTTGTTGGATGTTTAGCTAGCAGCCGCAGAGGCGGGAAGACGCTCGCCCTCCGCCGGGCACCGCCGCTGGGTGGCACCGCCGCTGGCTCCGGTCCAGCCGGTGTGATGCGTCCTCTTCTGGGCTGAGTCACGTCACTTTCACGCGGAAAACGGAGCTGAAATCTCGGCACCGTTAGCAGCAGCAGCAGCAGCAGCAGCAGCCCGTGTTTAGCTTCAGAAGCTCCGGGACTCACACACCGAGCCCGGCGACCGACGCCGCGGCGACATGAACGTCCTCGGCGGGAGAATTCTCTAGAAGCCTGGGGTCACTTAGCTCTGGGTCAGGACTGGACCTGGTTCTCCTCGACTGTGTGGCTGTGTGTGCGGGGAAGACATGGCCGACTCCGGCCAGGGCAAAGCGGCGGAGCCTGAGGCCGCGGACAGCCGGACAGCGAGCTCCGTGGCCGTGAAGAAGCGGGCCCAGCAGTCTCCGGGGTCCCGGGCCCAGCAGTCTCCGGGGTCCCGGGCCCGGTACCAGAGCTCCGCTCCGGGTCACTGCTTTAAGAAAGTGACTCTGACCAAACCCACGTTCTGTCACAGCTGCAGTGACTTCATCTGGGGCCTGGTCGGCTTCCTGTGTGAGGGTAAGTGACCTCTGACCTCTGACCTCTGACAGGTGTGATGCTCCTCTCTACTTTCTTTCTTCTAACTTTTATCTTCTGTTTCTTTCTCATTGTTTCTATGTTTCATCTCCTTTCTTTCCTGTCTGTGCCTTTTCTGTCCTTCACACTTAAGGGCTTGTTAAGGGTTAGTTAAGGGTTAGTTAAGGGTTAGTTAAGGGTTAGTTAAGGGTTAGTGTGAGCCTTAACCACGACACAATCATGAATTCAACACACACACACACACACACACACACAGTGTTACTGGGCAGAGTGGTGGTCGTGTCTGTTGCACAGTTGGAGTGATTTACCGCCTCCAGTTGTCATAGCAACAGGAAACTGGCAGGGATGCTTCGTGGTTGGTGGTTGAATGGCGTGTGTGTGTGTGTGTGTGTGTGTGTGTCGTCGTTCTCGGCTCAGTTATGTAACGATTCTTCTTTAAGTCACAAACCTGTGATGTCATCAGACTGTCACAATAACACCAGAGAAGACTTTCTTATTTGACTCGGGTGGTGTTTACACCCTCGTGAGCCCCTGCAGCCGTCGTCATGGAGACGAGTGTGATGAAATCCACGTCAGTTTAAGTCTGCGGTGTCTTTGAGAACATGTTCACGTCTTTATTTCACTGTCAGACAGACTTTATAAAACGCCAAAGTCCAGAGAGGACATCACACACACACACACACACACACAGGAGCTGCTGGTCCTCTGCTGCCTCGTGGGGTCACTTTGTGTCACTGCGGTCAATGTTGTGGATCAACAGCTCGTGTGTGTGATGTTAAAATCAGTGATTTTCTCTGTGGGCTTTGGTGTGGGACGTTTGTCGTCCACTCGGTGGTGTGGCGGTGATGGTGCAGTGTTGGGGAATCAAACCCCTGCCCTGACTGTCCTCTCTTGTGTCCTCAGTGTGTAACTTCATGTGTCATGAGAAATGCCTGAAGACGCTGCAGTCTGTTTGTTCCTGTGTAGCGCCCTCTGCTGTCCAGGTGAGTCACACACACACACACACCTCCTGGTCCTGTGTATATATATATATATATATATATACATGTGTGTATATATATATATATGTGTGTGTATATATATATATATATGTGTATATATGTGTATATATATATATATATATATGTGTATATATATCCACACACACATACATATATATGTATATGTGTATATTTGTATATATATATATGTGTATATATATATGTGTGTGTATATATATATATATATATATGTGTATATATGTATATATATATGTGTATATATATGTGTGTGTATATATATATATGTGTATATGTGTATATATATATGTGTATATATATATATATGTGTATATATATATATATGTGTATATATATCCACACACATATACACATATATATGTGTATATGTGTATATATATATATGTGTATATATATATGTGTGTGTATATATATATATATGTGTATATGTGTATATATATATATGTGTATATATATATGTGTGTGTATATATATATATATATGTGTATATGTGTATATATATATATATGTATATATATATCCACACACACATACATATATATGTATATGTATATAAAGGTGACTGTTGTTGTGTGTGCTGCCCCCTGCAGGTGCCTGTGGCTCACTGCTTCGGTCCCGCGGGTCAGAAGAAACGTTTCTGCTGCGTCTGCAGGAAACAGACGGAGGGACACGCGGGGGAGCTGCGGTGTGAAGGTCAGACACCAGAACCAGAACCAGAACCGCGTCACACCAGAGAACATCTAAATGTGTGTGTGTGTGTGTTGCAGTGTGTGAGCTGCACGTCCACGCTGACTGCGCCGCCTTCACCTGCGCTGACTGTCGCCGCTCTCACCTGGACGGGAGCGTGGAGCAGCTGAGAGGTGAGATGGACTTCCTGTCGCTGCAGGACACGTTCCACCACCACTGGAGGGAGGGGAACCTGCCGTCAGCGGCGCGGTGCGAGGCGTGTCGCCGCTCCTGCGCGTCCTCCGACGTCCTGACGGGGATGCGGTGCGAGTGGTGCGGCGTCACGGTGAGAGCCAATCACAGCCTCCCGTTTACCTCCACTGTCTTTTAATGACAGCTGTGTGGTGGAGGGTGGAGTCAGGGTGTGACATCATCACGGCGTACTTAAGACATTTTGTGTGTGTGTGTGTGTGTGTGTGTGTGTGCGCGCGCAGAGCCATGCAGCGTGTTACCTCAGCGTGCCACCAGAGTGCGCACTAGGGCGCCTGCGTCACATGATGCTGCATCCGACCTGCGTCCGCCTCGACTCCAGGAACTTCAGAAAGATGCATCTTTACTGCATCACAGAGAACAACAGCCACGAGCCGCTGGGTACACACACACGCACGCACACGCACACACACACACACACCTCACCACATCCTGTGTGTGTGCGTGTGTGTGAAGCAGAAATACTCGTTTCCTTGTGTTTGTGTTTCAGTTTACACAGAAAAACATTTCACCCTCAAAATAAACAACAACATCGACATTAATGACTTTGTTTTTATCGTTGACATGTTTATGAGTTATTATTATTATTATTATTAGTATTATTGTTATTGAGTCGACTTGGAACTTCAAGTAAAAAGAACAATTCTAAAACACACGTCCTCTCAGCACCTTAAGTCCAAAAATGTCCCATTCATAAGAAACAGTTTTTCTTTCTTCTTTAAATTCAATGAATGAATGAATGAATGAATGAATTGTTTAACCCTCCACATTAACGCTTTTCTATTTTTTCTCAGCATAAGATTCCCTTGACCATTTATAATACAACACTGCCACCTGTTGGATTGTGGGGGAAATGCCGCTGAATGTGAGGCCAGGACCTCAGAATAAAAGTGTGATTACAGAAGTTATGATTTCATGTTGTCATGAGAGACTGATGAATAAAAGAAGAGTTTCTCATGAGTTTCAATGGGGACATTTTTGTCCTGAAGGTGCCGAACGTAACAATTCATTAGAAAGGCTCCGATGATTCAGACTGTGGTCAGTAAATGTTTGATCTTTGGTGAATTTGTCTGGACGTACGTTTCGCTATTAATAATAAACGATTTTCTGTTGTTCATCAGATCATTTTGACGATGTTGACGTGTCGTCTGCTAAAGACGCTCAACCGCTCGCTGTGGAGTCAGGTTAGTTCACTTCAGAGGGTTTAATAGACTCAGACTTGATCCAGAGATGAACTCTGTGTGTGTGTCACAGGTAAACAGCTGAAGGTGTTTGACGGTGATGACGCCGTCAAACGAAGCTGCTTTCGTCTCGTCTCCGTTTTGCGAGCGACGAAGAACGAGGACGTCGTGGTGAGTGAAAGGAAATAAATTCACGTCGTTTGTGTCGAGATTAACTGCTAACATCTGAAAATACAACGATCAATGTGTTAGCATAGCATTAACCCCAGGAGAGCTCTTGGCTTAGCATTAACTCCGGTAGAGCAGTATGCTTGGTATTAATCCAAAGATATTACTTAGCCTAGCATTACCCCCAGTATAGCAGTTAGCTTAATTTTAGCTCTAGGAGAAAAAATTGGGTGAGCATTAGCCCAAGGAGAGAAGTTAGCTTAGCATTAGCCTCAAGCAAATCATAAGCCAAAGATATAAGTTAGCCTAGCATGAGCCCCAGTAGAGAAGTTAGCTTAACTTTAACCCCAGGAGAGTAGTTAGCTTAGCTCTCATTGACTTTCTTGACATTTTTCAAAATAAAAGGAAGTCAGTTTATTTCCTTTAAATCAGTTTTGACTCTTTTGTCACAGAAGCAACAACAACAATAATGATTACCCTCTCTGTCCTGCAGGAGGCAGCGCTGCGGGCCTTCTACCTCCCCGACGACCCTCAGGACTACGAGCTGCACGAGGTGGGCGGTCTGCAGCGTCTCCATAGCGACGACGTCCTGAACCGTAACAGCGGTCCCGACAACAGGACTCCTCTGAAGGACGGAGGAGACGGCGCGTGGATGCTACGAGCTAAACGCCGCGACGCCGAGGTCGTCCAGGTGTACACCGGCTGGCCCAGGTGAGGCATGATGGGAAGTGGAGTTCACTTCCTGTCAGACGTGCGGTCATGGGTTTGTGCTCAGGTTGTTTCCTGTTCTCAGGTCGGGTGCAGATTTTGTCGTCGTCTCTGTCTCTCAGGACAGCACGGCAGCGTCTGTCCTCGCTGAGGTCCTCAGTCAGACGGACATGAAGGTATACAGATCACGGCCTGACAGACATGAGCAGAATTGTCCTCTGGAGACACTGGGGACATTTCTTTAGTGTCTTTATTGGGTTGGGACAAATTATCAAAACTAATTTTACAAACTTTGTAAAATGTGGTGATTTTTGTCTTTTCAGGACGAGGACGTGTCCAAATTCAGTCTGCAAGAAGTCTACATGAGCAGCAAGCAAGGTGTGTGTGTGTGTGTGTACTCAGTTTGTCCTCTGTGTCTTTAAGACATAAAGACAGAAACAGAACCCTCATGTGTCTGTGTGACACAGCTAAAGTCCGTCTGTCCTCTTGTCCTGCAGTGCAGAGACAGACGCTGACACCTCAGGAGAAGATTCTGGACAAACTGCAGGACATCAGGAAGGTGAGACTAGATCTCCGTCCTTGTCTCTGACCTTATCTCCGAACTTGTCTCCGAACTTGTCTCCGAACTTGTCTCCGTCCTTGTCTCCGACCTTGTCTCCGAACTTGTCTCCGACCTTGTCTCTGACCTTGTCGCCGTCCTTGTCTCCGACCTTTTCTCCGAACTTGTCTCTGACCTTGTCTCTGACCTTGTCTCTGACCTTGTCTCTGACCTTGTCTCCGTCCTTGTCTCAGACGTCCCTGCGTCAGATGAACCAGACTCGCTTGTACGTGGTGGACAACAGGAAGTGGGCGGTGCAAGTGGACCTGTTGATTGTAGGACTGCCCCCCCTGCTGGCCAGAGACGAGTACGTCCAACTGATGGAGGAGCATCTGACCATCAAGAGTGAGTGAAACCGACACAAGATGGCGGCTCATTAGGGGTCAACAGGTCACAGTACGGAAGCTTTTGAGGGTCAGACGACATATTTTATTTATAAAGATAAAGTTCTTTTATTTAACGCATTAACACTTTTTTATTTTTATTTCTCCATATTTAATGAAAACAAAGTGAAGTCTCCGCCCCTTTGTGTCTGCAGGTCACCTGATCACCGTCAGCCACGTCTACCCCAGTCAAGGTGAGACTGTTGTCATGGAAACATGGAATAATAATAATAACAATAATAACTGTGATTGTGCAAATTTGTTTTTATCTATTAAACATTTAACAGCAATAAATACATGCGTGTGTGTGTGTCTCTGTGTGTGTGCGTGTGTCTCTGTGTATGTGCGTGTGTCTCTGTGTATGTGCGTGTGTGTGTTGTGTGTGTGTGCATGTGTGTGTCTGTGTGTGTGTGTGTCTCTGTGTGTGTGCAGTGTCTCTGTGTGTGTGTGTCTCTGTGTGAATGTGTCTGTGTGTGTGCGTGTGTGTGTGTGTCTGCAGGTATATGTGTGTGTGTATATGTGCATGTGTGCATGTGTGTGTGTGCTGTGTATATGTGCATGTGTATGCGTATGTCTGTGTGAATGTGTCTGTGTGTGTGCGTGTGTGTATATGTGCGTGTATGTGCATGTGTGTGTGTGTGTGTGTATATGTGCTGTGTGTGTGTGTATGCATGTGTGTGTATGCATGTGTATATGTGCACGTGTGTGTGTGTGTATATGTGTGTGTGTGTGTATATGTGCACGTGTGTGTATGTGTATATGGTGTGTGTGTGTATATGTGTGTATGTGTATATGTGTGTGTGTGTGTATATGTGTATATGTGTGTGTGTATGTGTATATGTGTGTGTGTGTGTGTATGTGTGCATGTGTGTGTGTATATGTGCACGTGTGTGTGTATGTGCATGTGTGTGCATGTTCTGTGTGTGTGTGTATATGTGCACGTATGTGTGTGTGCATGTGTGCACGTGTGTGTGTGTGTGTATATGTGTGTATATGTGTGTCGATTTTGTGTGTATGTGCATGTGCATGTGTGTGTGTGTGTGTCTGTGTGTACACGTGTGTGTGTGTGTGTGTCACAGGTGCAGTGGTGCTGCAGGTGTCGTGTTTCTCTGAAGCAGAAAGAATCTTCATGTTGGTCAAAGACACGTCGGTCAGTGATAAGACTCTGACGTGTGTCGTCGTCCCCGTGATCATGGTAACAGACGCCGGGCTGTGATTGGCCGGTCCAGAATCTTCAGCGAGGTCTTGTCTCTGACTCCTCCCTCTTCTCCTCCCTCAGCACAGGAAGCTGGCTGCAGAAGTCTGCCCCCTGCTGGTGTTTGTCAACTCAAAGAGTGGAGGTCTGAAGGGCCGGGAGCTTCTCTACAGCTTCCGGAAGCTTCTGAACCCTCACCAGGTGTTTGATGTTAATAATGGAGGACCACTGGCTGGGTGAGGACAGACGTTTCCATGGAGACGCACCGCACACCGCAATCATCTCAATGTTAGGCCGTAGAGTGATAGTTGAGGCTGTGTGAGCGCCCCCTGCTGCTGAGACTGTCACACACACACGTCATTCACTTCATTCAGACTTAACGCAGTGACACAAAGTGACCACACGAGGCAGCAGACGTGATAGAAAGTTAAACTGACGTAGATTTTCTTCACTGAGTCTTTTATGGAGAAGCTCGAGTGGTGTATTATGGGATGTTCAGATGTTACGTGTGACTGTGGATCACCGTCTGCTCTCCTGCAGCCTCCACACCTTCAGAGACGTCCCCAGGTTCCGGGTTCTGGTCTGTGGTGGTGACGGGACGGTGGGCTGGGTGCTGGGAGTCCTGGAGGCGGTCCGACACAAGCTGGTCTGTCGGGAGCCGCCCATCGGCATCGTGCCTCTGGGGACAGGTCAGAACCAGAACTCACGTTCACGCGTCGCACGTTTAATAAACGACCACGACGACGACGACGACGCGTCTCTTCCGTGTCCTCAGGGAACGACTTGGCTCGGGTTCTGCGCTGGGGGCCGGGCTACAGCGGCGAGGACCCGTACCACATCCTGGTCTCTGTGGACGAGGCGGACGAGGTCCTGATGGACAGATGGACCATCCTGCTGGACGCACAGGACATGAGCGAGGACGGCAAGGACAGCGGCTTCCTGGAGCCGCCCAAGGTTTGAACTCTGACACGATGAATGGATTATTAAAGTATTCATAGTGATTTCATCGTTGGTGAAAACTCTCTGTCTGTCTCTCTGTCTCTCTGCCTGTCTGTCTCTCCCTCAGATCGTTCAGATGAATAATTACTTTGGTTTGGGTATTGATGCTGAGCTCAGTCTGGACTTTCATTTGGCCAGAGAAGGTGAACCAGGAAAGTTCACCAGCAGGTACTGACCTCATGACCCCATGACCCCATGACCCACGACCCTGACCTGACATGACCTCATGACCATGACCTCATGACCTCATGACCCCATGATGATTCACCAAACATTTCACGAGCTCACACATGATGTTTCTCGCGCTCATTCATTCAGCCAATCAGAAAATAGTATTTGTTGTTGCCGGGTAAAGTCTGAGTTTAACCTGCCGTTCTCTGACAGGTTCCATAACAAAAGTGTGTATGTGAAGGTGGGTCTGCAGAAGATCAGCTCCACCCGCAGTCTCCACAAGGAACTGCAGCTGCAGGTCGACGCCCACAACATCCCCTTACCCAACATCGAGGGTCTGATCTTCCTCAACATTCCCAGGTTACGCACGCAACACCGTTACCACGGTGACCACGGTCTCCATGACGACTGCTGGTCCTGACATGGTCCTAATGGTGTGTGTGTGTGTGTGTGTGTGTGTAGCTGGGGTTCAGGTGCTGATCTTTGGGGGTCAGAGGTCGACAGTCGTTACGCGAAGCCGAGCATCGATGACGGACTGCTGGAGGTCGTCGGGGTCACTGGTGTCGTCCACATGGTGAGTCCACGTGTTGTTATTAACCCTGTCATCATTGTCATCATCCATGTTATTGAATATGTGTCTGTGTGTGTGTTCTGTGTGTGTCTGTGTGTGTGTGTGTGTGTCTGTGTGTGTCTGTGTGTGTGTGTGTGTGTGTGTCTGTGTGTGTGTCTGTGTGTGTGTGTGTGTGTGTGTGTGTGTGTGTGTCTGTGTGTGTGTGTGTCTGTGTGTGTGTGTCTGTGTGTGTGTGTGTGTCTGTGTGTGTGTGTGTGTGTGTCTGTGTGTGTGTGTGTGTGTCTGTGTGTGTGTGTGTGTCTGTGTGTGTGTGTGTGTGTGTGTGTGTGTGTGTGTGTGTGTGTGTGTGTGTGTGTGTGTGTGTGTGTGTGTGTGTGTGTGTGTGTGTGTGTGTGTGTCTGTGTGTGTGTCTGTGTGTGTGTGTGTGTGTGTGTGTGTGTGTGTGTGTGTGTGTGTCTGTGTGTGTGTGTGTGTGTCTGTGTGTGTGTGTGTGTGTGTGTGTGTGTGTGTCTGTGTGTGTGTGTGTGTGTGTGTGTGTGTCTGTGTGTGTGTCTGTGTGTCTGTGTGTGTGTGTCTGTGTGTGTGTGTGTGTGTGTGTGTGTGTGTGTGTGTCTGTGTGTGTGTGGGTGTCTGTGTGTGGGTGTCTGTGTGTGTGTGTGTGTGTGTGTGTGTGTCTGTGTGTCTCTCTGTGTGTGTGTGTGTGTGTGTGTGTGTGTTCTGTGTGTGTGTGTCTGTCTGTCTGTCTGTCTGTCTGTCTGTCTGTCTGTGTGTGTGTGTGTGTGTGTGTGCACAGGGTAAGGTGCAGAGTGGTCTGTGCTCTGGGATCCGTCTCGCTCAGGGTAACTACGTCCGTCTCATGGTCAGTAAGTCCATCCCTGTGCAGGTGGACGGTGAAGCGTGGATCCAGCCGCCCGGACACGTCATCATCTCTGCTGCTGGACCTAAGGTATGACATCATCACCATGACATCATCAGACAGCAGGGACACAGGATTCACAGTGTTGAGATCACAATGTTGTCTTTGTTGTTGTTGTTGTTGTTGTTGTTGTTGTTGTTGTGTCGTGTCGTTGTCGTGTTGTGTTGTGTGTACCGGAGTGTTCTTCTGTAAAGTAAGCAGATAAAAGCTGAGTTTGTTTGAGTTTCCGACCTCTGGCGCCCCCTGCAGGTGCGGATGTTGAGGAAATCCAAGCAGAAGCAGAAGAAATCGTCCTCGGGCTATAAAGATGGACGCTCGGAGAGTCCGTCCTCCAGAGACGGCGGACAGTGAGCAGCGCCCCCTGCTGTTAACCTGCTTTATCTTCTTCTTCTCTTTTATTTTATTAACGCTGAGGAAAACTTCAGCTGACGCACTGATTCTGTTTTTATTTGTTTGTCAACAACAACAACAACGCAAGTAAACAACGCAAAACTTTAATAAATAAACAAGCATAATTTGGATGATTTTACTGTAAAAGTCCAACGACAAAAAACTCACTTTTATTATTTTAAAAACGAAAATAATAATCAAAGCAAGAATGGTTGAAAATTCCGATGGTTGCCGTGGCCACGCCCCTTTGAATCTGCGATTATCTTCCACCGAGTTTTGTTTTGGCTTTGTCGTATCGGGTTTCACCTTTAGGGGGCGCTACTGAGCCATTTTGCACCACTTTATTTATAAAGTGGCATTATTTTATAAAATTTCTCGCCCATTCTGATTAGCTTGTCAAATCCATGTGATCTTTTTGGAAGAAAAACGTTTTATGCCAGGAATTCCGATATGTCGTCACAATTCTGTCTCACAGATGTTGTTGTTGTAAAATATGAAAACAAACTTGTCCTGCAGGCTAACTGCTAACGATCATGCTCACTGTGTTCAAATGTTGTGTATTTCTGAGAAAAGTTCGTACAAACACCGCCCTCTAGTGGTAAATTTCGTGAGCATAGCACTCAAAGTTCACATGTCGTGACACATCTGTGGAGGCGAGATTTTCCTCTTTTGTTAAAATCATAAACTAATAAATCCGTTTTTATTTTTCGTAACGTTGATATTCAACACTTTTTTCCGTTCTTCTTCATTATGTTAGCCACATGCTAGCATGCTAAAGTATTAGCCGTTGGATAGCATTAGTGTTACCGCCCATGTTGCTATCACTCACATAACAACTGGAAGCTAAACTTCGTATTTATTATGTACGATGTTCGTCTCCGTGGTAGCAGTTAGCGTAGAATCTTAGCTGAACAGAAAGTGTCTCTGTTTTACCTCTCGTTGTTAATAAAGTTGTTGTAAAAAAGGTTTAGCTGCAGCTAACGTTTACTTGAAAATGTTAAAACGAGATTTCTTAACGCAACGCGCGGAGCTAGCTAAGAAAACTAGCTCTGTTTAACAAGTAACACAAACTGGTATTTTAGGCTAGTGGTTATTCAACAAGCTAACACATTTGTAATCGTAACTATCTGTTAGCATAGCATCAAGCTATATGTGCCTAATAAGTAGCTTAAAAACAAGTAGCATTACTAGCTTAATGTGCCAAGTAGATGGATTGCAAACATAACTGGAGGCTAACAAGCTAGCCGCTTTGCCAAATTTAATCATGGAAATTTGTTGCTACAGCTAGCTAAGCATTTGGCCAAAATAAAATTGTTTATTTTTAATTAAAGAGCAAAACAATTCTGTTGAATAAAATCAAAAGTTTGAACTTGAGGCAAAAAAACTTGCGTTAAATTTGTGTCAATGTTTTTAAAATTTGTCCAAACGTAAAAAAAAAAGTCTTTAAATTTAAATTCATTGGATTTTTTTCTTTAGGACAGAAAAGCTTCGTCCACATTCCCAGAGACGTGTCGTCGTGAGTTCGCACTTCTTTCTGAAGCCACGACAGTATTTACGTTTGTTTTTAAACGAAAAAACGGATTCACTTTGTTTTTGGTGCTAAAAATGTTGGGGTTATTTAATCAGATTACTGCAGCTGGATTATGTCTCCGTATGAATCTCATTACTGTAGCTGATTACTTCATCTGGATAATCTGATTAATGTGATTATTGTTGATGGTTAACCGGATTAATGCAGTTGATTCTGTGACTATGTACATTTGATTACTTCATCTGGATAATCTGATTAGTGCAGGAGTTTGTGGATTTGAATGAGCTGAGATATTTTTGCTGACTCATCAGTGGCATTAACTGTAGAGGAAACTGCTGAGTGTGTGTGTGTGTGTGTGTGTGTGTCTGTTGTCGGTCAGTTGTCTTTTTTTTTTCTTAATAAGTTCACGTTTATCAAAAACGCGATAAAACCACAGAATTGAACAAACTTCCTGCTTCTCTGTGTAGCCCCCTGGTGGCAGTGGTGTGGTAGAGATGCTGTGTGTGTGTGTGTGTGTGTAGTGCTTTGTGTGCTAAGCTAACGTGCCTCAGTTCTGTTTCTACCTGAAGTTTTTATTAAACAGAGTTTTTTTTTGTATATTTTTGAAACAGAAGCTGGTTTTAATTTTAATGTTTACGTTTTTTTTTCTTACATTTTATTGTAAATTGCACTAATTATTTTCCCGTTGCTCTTAGATGTGACGTTCAGGTTATTATTAATGTTGTAATAGTACGTAAACATAAATCTATATATATATATAAATATGTCTAAATATCAACAAACTTCTGTGTTTATTCACAATAAACTAAAGACATCAAAGAAATGACTTTTTCTATTTTCATTGCCGTCATGATCCGTTAATCAGTGTTTAATCCGATTACTGCAGCTGGATAATCAGACTTTTGTAAAATGATGATGTTAATTTACGAGTTTGTTTTGGCGCCTGTGTTTATGTCAGATTTGTGGTGTTTCCATATTTGACCAGCAGGGGGCTCAGAGTAGTGCATTTCCCCTGGATCAAAGATCGTTTATGGAGGAGAAGAGGACTCCATCTGTATTGATAGAAACGTGTATGTGATTTGTGCTGGTCTAAGTCTGTGATTTGCAACTTTTAATATCGTTTATTTACTTCAATATTGTTATTATTATTATTATTATAATAATAATGATATTTTTAATTACAACTAAACAAGCAAATCTGAAGTTTTTTAACTGCAATTATAATTGTGTTTGTTTTATTATTATTTTAACTTAAACGAACGTAGTCGTGTAAATATTTGGTTTCACAGTTTTGGCCTCGGAGTGAGACCTCGTCGTGTTTGTTCGCGCCTCTCTGAGCTCGGTTGTGACGTCAGAGGGAAATTCCAGTAAGGAAGGAAATGAACCTGATGAATGTTTGAGTCGCTCCCGTCGTCACCTGCAGGATTCGCTCTGTCGCGCGCTGGTTCTGGGGATTAAAACTCACTTTAATCTCTCGGATTAAACTTTTTTTAAAAATAATTATTGTAATTTTTCATTTGTGATGACGCGGGTTTGTTGCGTCACGACGCGCCGCTGTTGAGCCGCTTCAGCGCGGGCGTGATGGCGAGATGATGAAGTGAAGCCTGTCAATCAAAGTTCGTGTCGAGAAGCTGCTTCTTCTTCTTCACCTGCGCGAGTTCAGCAGGTAAGAACACGTTAACAAGCACGCTCACCTGTGCACGCGGCCACACACACACACACATGTAACACTGTCTCTATTGTACACGCGCCACTACTACGAGCTTTATGTTGTCTTACACCAACTACTTCCTTATTATAGCCAGGTAACTTCATCAAGTCAAACCAAACTCCCTCCTGAAAATGGGAAGTTAAAAAATGCCTCGCGTGTCATTGAAACAGGCGCGAGTCAAACGGGTCGTAAAGTCATGTGTAATATTTATACACGCCTTGCGGTTAATTCGGCGTGTTGTAAACCGACATGAAATCTTTCGCTTCGTCACAGATCCAGCTTTTGTTGCGGCTTGTCTGGCTGGATTTCCCCCTGACCGCCGTCCTCGCTCTGTCTGCCTCAGCGGGAGAGAAAGTGACTCTGAGCGGACAAACCGGAGAAAAACCTTTGCGTTGAAAGTTTGTTGTGTACACTTGTCACGAACACGCGTGAACTCACTACACTGTTATGTTAGTTCATATACGCGCGACACTGTGGGGTTAGCGGTTAGCAGCGCTTAAATTCGAGGATTTGTGAACGGAGTTTGGTGCTGTGTTTCTGCACGGAACCTGCGCTCGAGCTCCAGGTTAGCTTCAGGTTAGCTCCAGGTTAGCACGGACGGGTAGCGGCGTGTCTGCTTTTAAACGCCCGCTGACATGAAGGCAACAGTCGGGCATGAGCTGAGTCAGTGTCGGCTGTTCTATTGTATTTAAAAACCGCCATTTTAACGATACAAAGGACAGAGTTAAGTTTTTGTTTGTGACAACTGTTAGCAACGCGGCTAGCCATGTCGCTGAGCCGCGTTCACGTGAGGCTGCGGCGAGAACGCGCGCGACGCCAAACAGCAACAAGTGTCACAGTGTGTGTGCGCGCGCGCGCGTAAAAACGATAACATGAATATTTTAAACGTTTTAAACCAATTCACGCATTTGTTTGATAGAAATAAACAAAACTAATGATTTTTAAACTTTTAAAATAGGAAATTATATTTAATTATAATTATGATGAGATAAATATAAATATGTTGATAAATATTTATGTTCACACATGAAAAAAATGTAATAACTTCTGACTTTAATTGTTTTTACATGTGACACTAATTCTCCTCCGTATGAACATTTTCTGCTTTCACTGTAAAAAATCTGTTGTTATTCATGTTTTCATTCGACACACGCACACAAACAATGAAGACACGAAACACAAACCAGGCCTCAAACAGGGGGCGCTGTAGGCAGAGTCACACCGCGGACAGATCATCTGTTCATCACAGGGACACGGAGACGAACAACCGTCCACTCTCTCACTCACTTCAGAGTGTCCATGTCTTTGGTCTGTGGGAGGAAACCCGCTGCACCACCGCGTGACCCCTGAATGCAGCTGTCACATGTGGCGTTTATGTAACCATACTCTCCATAAACGTATAAATCTGTACTTCAATTTTATTGTTTTTGCCTCACAGTCGTCGTCATGGCTGCAGACGATCACTACCTTCACACCAACAACCAGGTACTCTCAGCTGACGCTCATCTGCACCACTTCCTGTTCACACGCACACACGGGGTCAGGGCTGGGATTGTGATAATCTGATCCACAAGATAATCTGTTCACAGATGTTTGACAACATCATGATGGATCCATCGTGGGACTTCCCACATTTTCCCGCCATGTCTCAGACGTCGTCTCTGAGGACAGGTGAGCAGACACCTGAACCTGTCACAGCACACAGGAGGCGTGGCTTCCTGTGACATTTGTGTGCTTTTGTGAAACCACTCACTCTGCCACACCAAAGGCCACGAGAAAATCAGTGATCTTAAGGAGCTGCTAATGCTAGTGATGTTGTCATATTAGCATGTTAGCATATATATCACCTGAGATCAGAGAACATGTGGACGTTCTTCTTCTTTTTCTTTTTCACTCACTCACACTACACACTTTTCTTTGTTTAGAAAACGAAAAGTTAAAGTGTGGGTGTGGGTGTGGGTGTGTGTGTCTCGTCTCGGTCTGTGGTCACTCTCACTTCCCTCTCTCTCTCTCTCTCTCTCTCTCTCTCTCCCTCCCCCCCCGTGTGTCACACGTGAACATGTCGATGTTAAAGATATAAATCCAGACGATGAAACGAGCACAGTTTGCTGACCTCTGACCTCTTGGATCATGTGTCGTCTCTGGATCTTGATTTGACATCACGTCTGTGTAAATGCAGCAGGTTTATGGGATGTTTTTGTCTGATTAGAGTTTAAATCAACAGGACTGAACTGTAGAAGTGACAGACTGACGAAGAAGAAGAGTGGACAGTGGACGGACGATCCACACAGCTTGTGTGTGTGTGTGTGTGTGTTGGGAATAGCTTAGCACAAAGACTGGAAGTCAAGGGAAACTGTTAGCCTGCTTTCACCCCACAGATATGAACACACCACGGCGCCCCCCTCAGGATGTTTTTAACTCTGCTGCTCTTTGTGTTTTCAGCAGATGGGCCCTTCCTTCAGATCCTGGAGCAGCCCAAGCAGGTGAGACACCTGACACCTGCACTTCCTGACACCTGTACTTCCTGTCACCTGCACTTCCTGTCACCTGGACTTCCTGTTACCTGACGCCTGCACTTCCTGTTACCTGCACTTTCTGTCACCCTGGACTTCCTGTTACCTGGCACCTGACACTTCCTGTTACCTGACACCTGCACGCGTCTTGCTACCTGACACCTGTACTTCCTGTTACCTGACACCTGCACTTCCTGTTACCTGACACCTGCGTCTTGTTACCTGACACCTGGACTGTTACCTGACACCTACACTTCCTGTTACTGACACCTGCACGTCCTGCTACCTGACACCTGTTCCTGTTACCTGACACCTGCACTTCCTGTTACCCGACACCTGCACGTCTTGTTACCTGACACCTGGACTTCCTGTTACCTGACACCTGCACTTCCTGTTACCTGACACTCTGCACTTCCTGTTACCTGACACCTGCACGTCTTGTTACCTGACACCTGCACTTCCTGTTACCTGACACCTGCACTTCCTGTTACCTGACACCTGCACGCTTGTTACCTGACACCTGGACTTCCTGTTACCTGACACCTGCTGCGTCTTGTTACCTGACACCTGCACTTCCCTGTTACCTGACACCTGCATGTCTTGTGACCCTGCACTTCCTGTGATCTGACACCTGCACTTCCTGTTACCTGACACCTGCACTTCCTGTCACCTGACACCTTGACTTCCTGTCACCTGACACCTGCACTTCCTGTCACCTGACACCTGCATGTCTTGTTACCGTGTACTTCCTGTTACCTGACACCTGCCGTCTTGTTACCTGACACCTGTACTTCCTGTTACCTGACACCTGCGTCTTGTTACCTGACACCTGTACTTCCTGTTACCCTGACACCTGCACTTCCTGTTACCTGACACCTGCACTTCCTGTCACCTGACACCTGGACTCCTGTCACCTGACACCTGCACTTCCTGTCACCTGACACCTGCACGTCTTGTTACCTGACACCTGTACTTCCTCTCTGTCTGTCCCTCAGCGTGGTTTCAGGTTCAGATATGGTTGTGAAGGTCCGTCTCATGGTGGACTGCCCGGAGCATCCAGTGAGAAGAACAGGAAGACGTACCCCACCGTCAAGGTAACACTTCCTGTCTGTTTGTCGGACCATCGCTGTCAATGTTAGTTCCTTCACACGTTCCTTCACGCGTTCCTTCAAATGTCCCTTCACACGTTCCTTCAAATGTTCCTTCACGTGTTCCTTCAAATGTCCCTTCACACGTTCCTTCAAATGTCCCTTCACGTTCCTTCAAATGTTCCCTTCCGCGTGTTCCTTCAAATGTCCCTTCAAATGTCCCTTCAAATGTCCCTTCACCGTTCAGCGGCTTATTCCTTCACCGTTCCTTCAAATGTCCCTTCACCGTTCCTTCAAATGTTCCTTCCGTGTTCCTTCAAATGTCCCTTCACGCGTTCCTTCAAATGTCCCTTCACATGTTCCTTTAAATGTTCCTTCACACGTTCCTTCAAACATTCCTTCACACGTTCCTTCAAATGTTCCTTCACATGTTCCTTCACACGTTCCGTCACATGTTCCGTCACATGTTCCTTCATGTTCCGTCACACGATCCTTCACATGTTCCTTCACACGTTCCTTCAAACATTCCTTCACACGTTCCTTCAAATGTTCCTTCACATGTTCCTTCACACGTTCCGTCACACGTTCCGTCACATGTTCCTTCTTCATGTTCCGTCCCACGATCCTTCACATGTTCCTTCATGTTCCTTCACACGTCCCTTCACACGTTCCTTCACACGTCCCTTCACACGTTCCGTCACACGTTCTGTTACATGTTGCATCACATGTTCCGTTCAGACGAGTCGAGGAGGGAAATTCCCACATTCCTGCTCAGTGTCTTCTCTGGTCCTCCGAAAATATTTCTACATTTTGATTCAGGTTTGAACTGTCGTTACCGTGACGACTTTTGTCAGACAGGAATGTCGGAATCGGCTGCTTCAGGTGTGCGTGTGTCTCGGGGAAAACCCCTCCTGATCTGGTAAGACCAGATGATGATGATGATGATGATGATGACTCATCATTTAAATCATCACTAATCTCGAAAGTACAGGCAACAACCTGACATATTTACATTTGAATGGTTATTAATATACATTGTTCCTCTTAAATAAATAAAATAACTGCTAACATGCTAACAGTGCTGTCTTATAGCCTCCGTTATCTCCTGCTAACATGCTAACAGAGCTGTCTTGTAGCCTCCTGTCCTCTCTGCCAGTGCAGCATGCTAACAGTGCTGTCTTGTAGCCTCCTTATCTCCTGCTAACATGCTAACAGTGCTGTCTTGTAGCCTCCGTTATCTCCTGCTAACATGCTAACAGTGCTGTCTTGTAGCCTCCGTTATCTCCTGCTAACATGCTAACAGTGCTGTCTTATAGCCTCCGTTATCTCCTGCTAACATGCTAACAGTGCTGTCTTGTAGCCTTCGTTATCTCCTGCTAACATGCTAACATTGTTTGTCTTCATGTTTGCTTCACTGATGACGTCATCGTCGCCTCACACCTGAGGTTTCTACTGAAGCTTCTTCAGGGCCTGACTCGTCCACACATGCACACACATGCACACACATGCACACACACGCACGCACACGCGCACACACATACGCACACACACGCGCGCAGGCTGTGTTTCACGTCTGTTGGGAATTTCCTCCCGACACCCACATGTGATCAGAGGAAGTGTCGTTGCGTCACAAACAGGAAGCAGTTCAGTTTCAGGATGAGAAGAAAGTTCACGGCTGAATCTTCCTCTCAGAGAGAAGTGTAAAAACTGCTGCTGATGGTTTTCACCCAGGATTCATCCATTCATCACTTCCGTGCTTCAGACAAACACATTTGATCACAGATGGTGGATTAGTGGTTGTGTCTCATTCATGTCACTGGTGTCTAATAAAAGTATCTGCACATTAATCTTGAATCAAAGTTTGGCTAAATTCAGAAAAACATTCTTTGGCGACCCAAAAAACATTCTTGTGACCCGTCTGTGGGCCCTGACCCAGACTTTGGGAAGCAATGGTATAAAGCAGCTGTAAGAGGTCGTCAGGACTACACAAGTATATTTTTGAAAAGGAGAGTTTACATAGATACATAAAAGTTATATCACAAGGGTTTGATCTAATGTAACCAGGTCAGCATCAGGTGTTTGAAATAGAACACCTGGAATCACCTGGAATCACCTGGAAGCACCTGGAAGCACCAACAGCAGAACTAAAGGTCACACATGGATGTTCAGTGTCTTCATGGTCTTAAAAATGAGAAGACTACATTACATTTGAAATAATTGTTATTCTTCCGTGGGACACTTGACATCACCTGACTGAGACACTGAGACACAGAGACACTGAGACACTGAGACATGAAGAGAACCAGAGAACAAAGACTTTTAATCACAGATGTGTTTGAGTCAGGAAACTTAAAACCCCAGCGTCCGCTGTCTTTCCAGGAACTGCTGCTCTGCTGCTATTGGTCCACACCAACCAGGAAGAGGAAGTGGGCTCAACAAATACCTACACACACACACACAGACAGACACACACACACAGACACACACAGACAGAAGAATGTGATTCCTTCATGTCAAACAAACGTGTGACGACATGAACATGAAGTGAATATTAAAGCGACCGCTGTTTAAAGAAGAATAAGTTTATTTCTATTAAACTTTTCTTATTAAAGTGCGTCACCATGAAAAATACAGTATTAAAGATATACAAGTAGAACTGTGTGTGTGTGTGTGTGTTACAGATCTGTAACTACCAGGGTCCGGCCCGGGTCGTGGTCCAGCTCGTGACAGCGCTGACAAACCTCCCTCAGCTCCACGCTCACAGTCTGGTGGGAAAACAGTGTGATAAAGGAATCTGTGTCGCTGACCTGCAGCCCAAAGACTCTACTATCAGGTCTGTCTGTCTGTCTGTCTGTCTGTGTGTCTGTGTGAGAGAGAGACACGCTGACCTGCAGCCCAAAGACTCTACTATCAGGTCTGTCTGTCTGTCTGTCTGTCTGTCTGTGTCTGTGTCTGTGTGTCTGTGTGTGAGAGAGAGGCACGCTGACCTGCAGCCCAAAGACTCTACTATCAGGTCTGTCTGTCTGTCTGTGTCTGTGTCTGTGTGTCTGTGTGTGTGTGTGTGACATGACCTGCAGCCCACTCTACTATCAGGTCTGTCTGTCTGTCTGTCTGTCTGTCGCTGACCTGCCCAAGACTCTACTATCAGGTCTGTCTGTCTGTCTGTCTGTCTGTCTGTGTCTGTGTCTGTGTGTCTGTGTGTGAGAGAGAGGCACGCTGACCTGCAGCCCAAAGACTCTACTATCAGGTCTGTCTGTCTGTCTGTCTGTCTGTGTCTGTGTCTGTGTGTCTGTGTGTGAGAGAGGCCTGACCTGCAGCCCAAAGACTCTACTATCAGGTCTGTCTGTCTGTCTGTCTGTCTGTGTCTGTGTCTGTGTCTGTGTGTCTGTGTGAGAGGGCTGACCTGCAGCCCAAAGACTCTACTATCAGGTCTGTCTGTCTGTCTGTCTGTCTGTGTCTGTGTGAGAGTCTCTGTGTCTGTCTGGAACGTCGTCTACTATCAGGTAGGAGAGAGAGACACGCTGACCTGCAGCCCAAAGACTCTACTATCAGGTCTGTCTGTCTGTCTGTCTGTCTGTCTGTGTGAGAGAGCTGACCTGCAGCCCAAAGACTCTACTATCAGGTCTGTCTGTCTGTCTGTCTGTCTGTCTGTCTGTCTGGTGTCTGTGTCTGTGTCTGTGTGTGAGAGAGCTGACCTGCAGCCCAAAGACTCTACTATCAGGCTGTCTGTCTGTCTGTCTGTCTGTCTGTGTGAGAGAGACTGCATAAAAGACTCTACTATCAGGTCTGTCTGTCTGTCTGTCTGTGTGTGAGAGAGAGAGACACTGACCTGCAGCCAAAACTCTACTATCAGGTCTGTCTGTCTCTGCTGTCTGTGTCTGTGTGTCTGTGAGCAGCTGTGACCTGCAGCCCAAAGACTCTACTATCAGGTCTGTCTGTCTGTCTGTCTGTCTGTGTCTGTGTGAGAGCTGTGTGTTGCTGTCTGTGTGAGAGAGACCTGACCTGCAGCCCAAAGACTCTACTATCAGGTCTGTCTGTCTGTCTGTCTGTCTGTCTGTCTGTCTGTGTGTCTGAGAGAGAAGTGTCTGTCTGTCTGTCTGTCTGTGTCTGTGTGAGAGAGACACACCTTGCAGCCCAAAGACTCTACTATCAGGTCTGTCTGTCTGTCTGTCTGTCTGTCTGTGTCTGTGTGAGAGAGAGACACGCTGACCTGCAGCCCAAAGACTGTCTGTCTGTCTGTCTGTCTGTGTGTGTGAGAGTGTGTGTGTGTGTGTGTGTGTGTGTGTGTGTGTGTGGTGTGTGTGTGTGTGTGTGTTATAAATAAATGAATCAGTGGCTGAAAGACCTCAACATAAAAGACACCAGAAAACATTTTAATAGGTTTTATGAACCAACTATATTTTTTTTACTAGGTTAAGTTACTAGTTAGTAAATTAGGACTACTTAGTAGTAGGAAAGTTACACAATAAACCATAACTGAAGTGTAATCTAAATACTTTACTGAATAAAGAAGTCAGCAAACCAAAAGGGACCTGGAGCTGCCGGCCAAACCCAGCAAAATGGAGGACCCAGGCCACCTACTCAGGAATCATGCTGACCCCCCCTCCCTGTCTGACAAAACCAAATTATAAACTAAGACTAAAGGTCAAAGTAGGACTGCTGACCATCTCAGGCCAAAATAATAATAACAACTGAAGCAAAGATAACTGGAAGAAAAAGGTATTTAACAAATCATAATGTGGGACGAAGGTGCTGCTGGGTGTCTGTCTCATAATAATAATGTATAACAATAATATATAATAATGTATAATAATGTATAATAATAATTATAACAATAATATATAATAATGTATAATAATGTATAATAATAATTATAACAATAATATATAATAATGTATAACAATAATATATAATAATGTATAATAATATATAACAATGTATAACAATAATATATAATAATGTATAATAATAATGTATAGCAATAATATATAATAATGTATAACAATAATATATAATAATGTATAATAATAATATATAACAATAATATATAATAATAATATATAATAATGTATAATAATAATATATAATAATGTATAATAGTATATAATAATGCATAATAATGTATAATAATAATATGTAATAATTTATAATAATATATAACAATGTATAATAATAATGTATAACAATAATATATAATAATGTATAATAATAATATATAATGTATAATAATAATATATAATAATGTACAATAATAATATATAATAATACATAATAATATATAATGTATAATAATAATATATAACAATAATATATAATAATAATATATAATAATGTATAATAATAATATATAAAAATAATATATAATAATGTATAATAGTATATAATAATGTATAATAATAATATATAACAATAATATATAATAATAATATATAATAATGTATAAGAATATATTATAATATATAATGTATAATAATATAAAATGTATAAGAATATATAATAATATGTAAGAATGTATAATAATGTATAACAATATATAATATTATAATAATAATATATAGTAATATAATCATAATATATAAGAATATATAATAAGAATATCTAATAATCGGACAGTAGTGATTCTGGAGCTGCTGCAGGTGTGTCAGCCTGACATGGGGGTTTGAGGCACAGCACAGTGAGTGAGTGAGTGAGTGAGTGAGTGAGTGATGTCACAGTGTGTGAGTGTGAGACAGAGACACACACACACACACAGAGTTGTTAACAGCGAGTGTGTGTGTGTGTGTGTGTGTGTGTGTTCAGTTTTCCAAACCTGGGAATTCTCCATGTGACAAAGAAGAACGTGTCAAAGACTCTGGAGGACAGGATGGTAGAGGCGTTCAGGATGGGACACAACTATGGAGTCTCTATTCATCCAGAGATCGACGCCCAGCAGGGGGAGGTCAGGGTCCCCCGAGACCTGCACGGTCAGTCCAGACCACAGACCACAGACACCAGACCACAGACACCAGACCACAGACACCAGACCACAGACCACACCACAGAGCACACCACAGACCAGACCACACCACACCACAGACCAGACCCACAGACACCACCAGACCACAAACCACAGACCAGACCACAGACCAGACCACAGACCAGATCGTGGACACGTGACTTTTTATTTTTTTACCTCTTTGTTTTCAGATTAATTGAATTAGTGCCGTGTTTTGGTTTGTCCTCTCTCTCCTGCTCCTCCTCTCTCTCCTCTCTCTCCTGCTCCTCCTCTCTCTCCTCTCTCTCCTGCTCCTCCTCTCTCTCTCCGTCTCCTCCTCAGAGGAGCAGCGCAGTGTGATCAGCAGTGCGGCGTGTGTCCAATCTAAGGAGATGGACCTGAGCGTGGTGCGTCTGATGTTCACAGCGTTCCTCCCTGACAGTGACGGTGGTTTCTCCAGACGTTTGGAACCTGTGGTGTCAGAGCCCATCTATGACAGCAGTGAGTCTCTCACACACACACACACACACACACACACACACACACGTGTTCTCATGTCACCCTGACCTCTGACCTCTGTCTCCTTCAGAGGCTCCAAACGCCTCGAACCTGAAGATCGTGAGGATGGACAGAACGGCCGGCTGTGTGAGCGGAGGAGAGGAGGTGTACCTGCTGTGTGACAAGGTCCAGAAAGGTCAGGGGGAGGGGCCACACACTCATCACAAATCCACCTGCTGGACAGTTCTTTCATCATTTTAAAGTTATTTTCTCAGGCAGTTCAGTAAACAGCTGATGGTGATGACTCCTGACCTCTGACCTCTGCTCTCTGTGTGTGTGTGTGTGTGTCCAGACGATATCCAGGTGCGTTTCTTTGAAGAAGACGACTCGGGGCTGATCTGGGAAGCTCTGGGTGATTTCTCCCCCACAGACGTCCACAGACAGGTCAGAGTTGTTGTTGTTGTTGTTGTTGTCGTCGTCGTTGTTGTCGTCGTTGTTGTCGTTTGTAAACGTTGTGTTCTCTGTGTGTTTGTGTTTCAGTTTGCCATCGTCTTCAAGACTCCCAAGTATCGGGACCAGAACCTGCAGAGACCGACCTCCGTGTTCGTGCAGCTGAAGAGGAAGTCGGACAACGAGACCAGTGAACCCAAGCCCTTCACTTATCACCCTCAGAACATAGGTGAGTCACAGAGCCCCGCCCACACAGGTCACAGGTCCACACTTTTTAGATGTTGAGAATTTAACAAGCTAGTTTAGCCAAGTCAAAGCTGGTTAGCAACAAGTTATTAGCTTCATAAGCTAAGTTAGCCATGTCACAGCTGGTTAGCAGGAACAATGTTTAATAACATTAGCAATATTATTAGCTTTATAACCTAAGTTAGCCAAGTCACAGCTGGTTAGCAACAGGTTATTAGCTTCATACGCTAGGTTAGCTAAGATAAGTCACAGTTGGTTAGCGGGAACAATGTTTAATATATTATTAGCTTTATAAGCTACATGAGCTAAGATAGGTCAGTGCTAGTAAACAGTATGCAGGTTTATTTACATCAGAAACACTTAAGTAGCTTTACATGCTAAAGCTAAGTGAGATAAATCAGAGCTGGTTATCAGGAACAATGTAGCAACAGAATCTGAGCTGAGATTCTGAACCAGCAACAGGTTAGCTTTACATGTTAGACTAGGATTAGCTAAACTAGCTAGTGGTTTATCTAACATTAGCTTTACGTTAGCTAATGTGTGTGTGTGTGTGTGTGTGTGTGTGTGTGTTCAGACAAAGAGGAGGTGCAGAGGAAGAGACAGAAGACGCTACCTAACTTTCATGACTTCAGTGGTCATGGAGCAGGAGCAGGGGGGAGGAGGTCTGTACCAGGAGGGAGGAGGAGGAGGAGGTCCAGCAGCAGGGGAGGTCCTGGTTCTACAGGAGGAGGAGGAGGAGGTAACTGCTGAGTCATCTTAAAACCACCCTGATACTTTGTTGTACTGTTGTTATTGTGCTGGACATCCTGTTCTGTGGAGTCAGGGTGTGTTTGATTTATCCTCCAGGTTACTACCAAGGTTTTACTACCTATAACTATGGAGGAGGAGGTGCAGGAGGAGGCGGAGGAGGCGGCTTCTCCACAGGATACTCAGCTGGTCTGGGGGGAGGAGGAGGAGGAGGAGGAGGCGGCGGCATCAAACATGGTGAGAAGAGTCAGTCGACATTTAACTCGTAAACAACAGGTGCAAATCCACAACAAACCGTCATGTGTTGAGTTTAAATCCTCAAGACAATATTACAATGTAAACATTCAGAGAAACAAAGATGACAGAGAGGCGGAGCTATGACATCATCATTTTCACAAAGGATGGCGTTTTCAGATTTCAGTGTGGTTTAAAATTCTCTACAAACAAAATATATTGTTATTATTATTATTATAATTATTATAATTATTATGAGTGTGGACGACCTTCAGAAAACAATGATGCAGTTTTGTACATGTACTTAATACTCGGTCATGTGATCCATGTAAACCGTAAAAGAATAAAGACAAATGAAATAAAAACGTCGTCTTTGAAGCTTCTCAGGGCGACGACTCAGACGATGGAGGTCCAGGCGACGACTCGGGGGCGGGGACTGTGCTGCAAGGTCCGGGTCAGGCGGCAGAGGGAGGAGTCAGGGCGGAGCCTGAAGCAGACAGAGGTACACATATACTGTAATATAATCATATCATTTATGTGTCCAACACCTCTAAAGTTCTTTTCCAGATTAAGACCTGGTTTTAAGGGTTTGTGTGTGTGTGTGTGTGTGTGACACAGGTGAGCAGTTGGGTCAGGTGACCAGCAGACAGCTGGACGCTCTCTTCCAGTACTCTGTAACAGGTGACTCAGCGTATCTGCTGGCTGCACAGCGCCCCCTAATGACGGCACAGGACGAGGACGGAGACACGTCAGTCACACACACACCACTAACCTTAACCATAACCACTCTCAGAAATGAGATGACTGGTCCTCACTGTGTGTGTGTGTGTGTGTGTGTGTGTGTTGTGTGTGTGTGTGCGTGTGTGTGTGTGTGTGTCTGTCAGTGGGCTGCACCTCGCCGTCCTCCACAGCCAGCAGGAGGCGCTGAAGAGTCTGACTCAGGTGATCTCTGCTCTACCTGGAGAGGAGGTTCTCAACATGAGGAACCACCTGTACCAGGTGAGGGGGCGGGGTCAGTCTGGATGTAACCATAGCAACAGTGTTGACGGTGCCTGTAACCCCGCCCTCCTGTGTCCCAGACTCCCTTGCACCTGGCGGTGATCACGCAGCAGAAGGAGGCGGCGGAGGAGCTGCTGATGGCCGGGGCCGACCCCACGCTGACTGATCGCCATGGCAACACCGTGCTGCACCTGGCATCACAGCAGCAGGGAGGAGCTGGAGGCGGAGCCGGGGGAGGGATGATCGAGTTTTTACTGAGACACGGAGACATCAGAGGACTGTTGGACCACAACAACACTGCAGGTACACAACTACACACACACTACTACACTGCAGGTACACCACTACACACACAACAACACTGCAGGTACACACAACTGCACACACACACACTGGCAACCTGCAGGTGCAACTGCTGCACAACTGCCACACACACACAGCAACACTGCGGGTACACAGCTACACACACTGGCCTGCAGCACCCAACTGCACCCACACTAGCAAACACTGCAGGTGCACAGCTACACACACCCAGCAACACTGCAGGTACACAACTACACACACACACACACAACAGCTGCAGGTACACAGCTACACACACACACACAACACTGCAGGTACACAACTACACACACACACAGCAACACTGCAGGTACACAACTACACACACACAACAACACTGCAGGTACACAACTACACACACACAACAACACTGCAGGTACACAACTGCACACACACACACAACAATTACACACACAATGATGTGTGTCCTGGTTTGTTTCCATGGTAACCAGGTATGTGTGCGATCCACCTGGCCGTCCTGGCCAATCAGCTGTCCTGTATAAGAGAGCTGCTGGAGGGCGGAGCTAACGTGGAGGCTCAGGAGCGCAGCTGTGGAAGGACCGCCCTCCACCTGGCCACAGAGACAGACAACGTGTCATTGGCTGGCTGCCTCTTGCTGGAGGTACGGTAACCAATCAGAGACGAGCACACCTATGACCGACGCCCTCATGTGGACGAAACAACAAACCACATCCTGTCATGTTTTTGCTGTCGTCAGGGAAATGCCAACGTGGACTGCTGCACCTTTAATGGCTCCACCCCCCTCCACGTCGCTGCGGGGCGGGGCTCCGCCAAACTCACCGCTCTACTGATGGCGGCAGGTAAGAAACACCTGGTCACATGACTTCATCACATGTCTACACACACAGAGTGAACACCAGTGTGACTGTTGTCAGGAGCCGACGCCCACAAAGAGAACTGTGAGCCGCTGTTCTTCAGAGAGGAGGAGGCGGAGCTATGTTACGAAGACGACGAAGATGAAGGTTACACATCTGGAACGACCCCAATCAACATGGCCGCCAACGCACAGGTACACATGACACAGGTGTGGGTGTGGTCAGGTCTAACGCTGGGTGTCAGTGGGTGTGGTGGGTGCTGATGTCAGTGGGTGTGGTCAGGTCTATGTGGGTGTGGCCAGGTCTACCTCTCACCAGTGGGTGTGGTCAGGTCTACCTCTCACCATGGGTGTGGTCAGGTCTAACGCTGATGTCAGTGGGTGTGGTCAGGTCTACCTCTCACCAGTGGGTGTGGTCAGGTCTAGCTCTCACCAGTGGGTGTGGTCAGGTTCAGGTGGTGTTTTTGATCATTTTCTGACAGAAGGCTCCGCCTCTTCTTTCAGGTTCTGGAGCTTCTGAACGGAAAAGAGTACGAACCACAAACACGACGCAGTGTCATCAGTCCACCACAAGGTGAGGCTGCTGTTCACGTCCTCACGTCCTCACGAGGACAGAGACACTAACTCTCTGTGTGTGTGTGTGTGTGTGTGTGTGTGTAGGTGACCTGGCCAGTCTGGACACCGCAGTGAAACAGGAAGTGTGTCGCTCTCTGGAGAGTGAAGGATGCTGGGAAACACTGGCCCACAGTCTGGGTCTCGGGATCCTGAAGACGGCCTTTAGATTAAGCCCCTCCCCTGCCAAGACTCTGCTGGACAGCTATGAGGTCACACACACACACACCTTTGTCTTCTGTCTTCATCATATCGTCCTCTTGTCCTCATGCTCGTGTCGTCCTCTTGTCCCCATGCTCGTGTCGTCCTCTTGTCTTCATCGTGTCGTCCTCTTGTCCTCATTGTGTCGTCCTTGTGTCCTCAGGTGTCCGGTGGGACAGTCAGTGAGCTGTTGTCCGCTCTGAGGACGGTGGGTGAGTGCAGGTCCCTGCTGGTCCTGGAGGAGGCGCTGTGTCGCTCTGACACTGAGGGAGTGACTGGTGAGAAGATCACATGATGATCACTCCCAGTTTCTGTCCATCACCATGACGACAGCTGTTGTCTCTGTGTGTCTCTGTGCAGGTGGGCGTGGCCTCGCTCTGTTGCAGGACTTGAAGGCGGAGTCTCGCGTCGACAGCGGCGTCTGTGACAGTGGGGTGGAGCTTTCCACGGCGTGAACACCTCTGACCTCTGCTGGTCAAACGGAGTCATTCACCAAAACCAGTCTGAAACAACCGTCGTTGTGAGGACTTCCTGTCCACTGTGAGGAACTTCCTGTCCACTCAGACGGAGGACGTCCTGCTCTGAGGACACTGGTGCTGTCAGGATATTTTACTCTTTTTAAACTTTTTTGACGAGAAGTTTTTTATTCTTACGTCTGAAAATTTCCTTTAACTGTTTTTTTTTTTTTTTTATTAAGGGATTTTTTTTTTATCAGACGCTCAAACTCGCGACACGTGACGTAACCAAAGGCATTGTGGGAAAGAAGTTTTCCCTCCGTGTGATCACATGATATTTATGTCACTGTACAGTTCATCCTGAGCTCTCATTGGTTCTTTTTAAATAAAACTTTTTATATATATTTGATACATTTGTTACCACAGCTGATTTTTATACGACAAACTTTCATTTTTAAACATTTCTGCCACTTTTTTAATGAATGAAAAAACTGTTACACTCACCACAGGGGGCGCTGTTGAGCAGGCAGACGACAGGTGAACTGTGTGAAACATAATCTGATTAACGTCTTGTTCACAGCAGTGGGTGGATTAATGGTTTCCATGGAAACGTGGTCACGAGCAACGCTCCGTCGACATCGGATTCACGACGTCATCTGTGAGTCGTTGCAGAGAGAAGTCCGATGCAGTGAAATATCGCGATATATCGCTTTTGAGACATCTAGATGGCGCCAAGTGCTCACTCTCATGAGAGCTGATGTGAGGATATCGCAAATACTCATTACACAATATCGTAATATCTTGATATATTTTGACTTAAAATCGCGATATCATGATATTGTATCGTGACTTAAATCGGGATACTTTATTGTGACTTAATGACGTGATGTGATGTTATGACTTAAATGTTGCGATATTATCGTATTGTGACTGAAATATCACGATGTTGACTTAAATGTGATAATATCGTAGTATGACTTAAATATCGTGATATTATCGTATCGTGACTTCTTACACAAACATCGTGGCGACATGTTTACGAATAAAAAATCTTAACAGTGCGATGTGTCGGAGTGGCAGCTAGCTTGGAAGATGTTCGTGAGGTTCCTCCGACTTTTCCGAGTTCCGACTACAAATGGAACACACCATCTGGTCTCCTGCTGTAAGCTGAGGTCAGAGCGCCACCGTCTGGTGAGTCCACAGCTTCATCACAACACTGTAAAACACCAGTCATGAACTTCCTCGTCTTATTTACTTTTTTATTTTATCTCCACGACGACCACGCCAGCGGAGGACGAAGAAGACGTGGACGTGTTTCCTGGAAACAGCGCCACCATCTGCTCAGGTGATGAAATGAGAAAACACCACAAACAGCTGTTTGTTGAACTTTATTGAGAAAAAACAGAAAAACATGAGAGCGATGAGTCGATCGTTTCGTCATCAGTGCAGAGAGAGCGGCGTCAGCGCCGATCGACGAGCTAACGCTAAACAAAAACTGCGCTCGCAGCACATGGACCCGCCCACTGGCACATGCATTACATTATTGATTATTATATTGATCCCGTCCAGCACTGGTGTGTGTGTGTGTAACAGTTTGTCTTCAGTCAGTGTTTTGCGTTGGCACGTTCTCGCCGTCCGTCCGTCCTCACCGCCGCCGCCACAAAACAAAAACATTTAAAAAGCTAATGATTGAGGGGCGGGGTCAAAAAAAGATGATATGAACAAATTTCTGTTACTGTCTGATGAGAAGGAGGGGGAGGGAGGGAGGGTGCGTGGCCACATGAGAAAATGAGACAAAAAACAACAGTTTATATTCCAGCAGTGAATGAAGGGGGCGGGGTCACATGGCGTATTTACGAGTCCATTCCTGAGCCGTCTTGTTGTACCTGAGGACGAGACGAAGACATGACGTCAGGTGATGTGGGGAGGAGCCAACTGTCAGCAGGAACCAAACCCCATAGAGAGAATGAGTGATTTTAGCTGCTCCTCTGCTGCCTCGTGTGGTCACTTTGTGTCACTGACGTCAATCTGAGCAAATTATTTCAAAAGCCGAATTAACAAAATATGTGAAGTGTGTGTGTGTGGGGGTGTGCACTCACCTGACCGGGTCTGTTTTGTAGATGCGGGCGATCTCAGGTACTAGCGGGTCATCAGGGTTCGGGTCACATAACAGAGAACAAATGGACAAAAGGACTGAGGAGACAGAAGCACAGACACACTCTGATTGGCTGACTGCAGTGATGATGTCACACAGGTGTGACCACTGATTTCATTTACCCTTACCCTGTTGTCTCCCTCTGTGTTTGCTCCTCCCCCTGCAGCCCATGTCGCCATAGCAACAAATGATTTAGCAGGTGTGAGTGACTCAGCGTGATTGACCTGTGGTTAAGCCCCGCCCCCAAAGTCCTCCTGTCAGCAGCTAACAGCAGCGTTTTATTAAAAGGTAAGGTCAAGGTTGACTGAAGTGGACACTGTTTTTTTCTCTGTTGGTCACATGACCTGTTAGCAATTAGCCGACATTAGCTTTGAGCTGTAGTGAGGAGAAGAAGAAGATGATGATGATGATGTTTCCTCACCTTTAGAGATGGTTAACGCTGGAGACCACTGAGATCTCAGGATGTCCAGACAGATGCTGCCGTTACTGTTGATGTTTGGATGATAAATTCTGGTCGTGAAGGAAACCTGACCGACAGGAAACACACACACACACATCAGAGACGGGAAACATCCCTGCGTCACCTGAACGCACCATCAGACACCACAGTGCGTCTCTGTGTCCACGCTCAAATACTTTTCAAAATAAATGTCCCCACATCCGTTTATCCATGCTAAAATACAACTCCTTAGGTTTCAAAATAAGAGTCCCACTTTTTTATTCATTCACACTATGTCACAACCCGAGTTTTCAAAATAAAAGTGAGCTTCTGTTTGTCCACACTAAAACAAAACTGTAAAAGTCTGTAGACATTTGGACTTTAGTTGTAACCGATAAATAAAAACATCAGAGTCAAATGAGAAGTGAACATGTCAGGGGTCAGAAACAGTGATGCGTTCACTGACCTTGGGAGGTTTGAAGGGATAATCTGTAGGAAAATGAATAGTGAGGAAAAAAACTCCGCCCTGGTACGGACTGTCAGTCTGAAACACACACACACAATTATTATGACTTAACGTTAACACATGAAAGCGTCACTTTGTGAGTTGTGTGGTGATGATGATGATGATGATGATGATACTCACAGGCCCCATGATCGTCGCCTGCCAGTGAAACACTGAGGAAAAACAACAGAGACGTTAGTGAAGTGGAGGAAACCTGAGCGTCAGAGTGTGAGACAGAAGTTAAAGGTCTCACTGTCGTCGCCCACGGGTCCAGCTGAGCACTGAGTGGGAGGATCTCTGGACAGATCGGTGAGCTCCTGCACAGGAAGAGCTGCATCAACACTTCACAATAAAAGAGCTTCTAACACGTCAACACCTCAGGAAACTGAATGTTTTTAGTCAAACTGATGAAAATAATCTTTACGGAGCCTTTTATTGTGAAAAGTGGTCCAGTCGCTCCCGATATATCGTTATATCTGTATCAGCGAAAAGTCCGACATCGTACATCCCGACTCCAGTTACTTACTCTTCTTCACGTCCTCAGGATTCTCAATGTCAATTTAAGAATCATCATTGTTAATAGAGATGCACGATATTGGACTTTATGCCGATATATCGGTCGTTCATAGGCCGATAATGGACACCGACATATATATATATACACATATCTTTTTTTTAGTGAAATTAACATCATATGTGAAATATCGTCACTGTGCATAAACAAGCATTAAATAACAGCTGTAGAGGGCGCTAGCACAGACGTCGATATCACAGGATCTGCTGATACTGACTCCATAATTATCATGGTGCGTTTTTCAAGTATTTTAAACGTCAGTCACACGTGTTTTCAAACTGAAATATCAGTTATGAAAGATGTTTTTACAACATTAAGATTTGCTGACGTAATAATCTTTTATAGACACATGTTGTTTGTGTTGTAGTGTCGAGCACATTTCTTTAAAATACGACGCAGACTGCAGACACGAGCCCCCGCAGTGTGACACTAACGATCGTAAAATAACACGCAGACGTGATATTTGTGCCGTTTTCACATTAACTGTTGTTGTTTTGATGAGAATGATTCCACAGTTCACGTACAGCAGCTATTCACCGCGCAGCTAACGCTACGAGCTAACACACACACACACACACACTGAACCTGCGCTCATTAAACACACAAAATAAACGTTCGTTACCTTTGAAATTCTTTTATACGCCATCGTGTGATGATGAAGGAGCAGCTGTCTGTCAAAGAGGAAGAGGAGGAGGAGGAGGAGGGTGAGATAACTAGGTGACGCTAACTAACTAGCATCTAGGAGCCTGTTAGCTGTTGTAGCGCGGAGCTAACTAGCTTGCCTGTGTACACACACACACACACACGGAGGGAGCTGCGGTTTAAAGTGCGACGTTCTGTGTGTTTTCCCTCTTAATCCTCGTGTTTTCTCTCCGGTTTCGGTTTCGGTGAAGACACGGTGGACTCTCCGCGGCGTCAGCCCGGACTTCAGCTGCTGACACCGACGACAGGAGACACCGCAGCGGCTCAAAATGTCTTCCGTATCACAGCTGTCTGTCAGAACACCGGGGACACGAGGTCTCACTCTGACGCAGAAAAACACAGCAGCGGGGGAACAGGAGGTCTCACTCTGACCCACAGACTGTTCCAGGCAAAGCAGGTGAACACTCCTTCACTCACTCACTCCATAGACAGACAGACAGACAGATGATTCATCTGATGATTCTGCTCCTTTTCATTCATGTTTTTGGGGATTTCTTTGTTTGTTTGAGGAATTAAATCAGAATAAATGAATAAGCTGTGAGTTATCAGGCTAACTTCTTCATCCTCTCATCCATGGATGAATCAGTGAGGGCTGAGTTCTGCTCTTTCCTCTAACATAGTTGTCACATTTTTTTCCTGCTGTGTCACATATCTTGCATTCCATTTGTAGTTGGAACTCGGAATTTCTGAGGTATTTCAAACTCAGAACTGTGTGTGTGTGTGTGTGTGTGTGTGTGTGTCAGAGCTGGAACAGTGTTCATGTGCAGTTACAGCCAGCAGGTGTCACCGTCTGTCCACTGGTCAGTGAGCAGCTGACGTCAGACAGACCGGCAGTCAGACAGACAGACAGACGTCACTGTCCTCTGTGGAGTTTCTTATTATTTGTGTTATAACTGATGTTTTGAACCATCTTCGACTTGATTTAAACTTTAAAATGATTGAGTTTTCAAAGCTTTAGCTGTGAGAGGCTGTGATGCTGTGAGTGACCAGCAGGAGGCAGCAGAGGCTCATGTTTGACCTGACGTGGTGCAGCACTCGCACACAGAGGATTCTGTAGCTCAGTGGAGCGGAGAGACACAGAGACACAGAGACACAGAGACGGAGACAGAGCCGCCGGGGCCCTGAGACCAAAACAAAGAGGATGGATTTCAGTGTGAAGACTAAAACCTTCCTAAACCAGTTAGTCGTGAGCTCGACCTGACCTCTAATCTGCTCATCCGGCCTTTGAAGCGTGTGCAGCTCAGGGGGAGGGAAACTGATCGTCCACATGTCCTCGCTTAAGTGACAAAATGCCCCGAGGTGACGCGCAGACACACACACAGCTGGACGAGGTAGAAACACTCCTGACTCTGTCTCTGCTGCTGTGAGACACAGAGACAGACAGACAGACAGAGAGAGAGAGAGAGAGAGAGAGAGAGAGACAGCTGCTCTGCTCAGACCACCTCTGTCGAGTTCAACACAAGTCCAAGACCAGAGTCTGGACCGTCAAGTCCAGAGACAGACCTGTACCTGTGCATGTTCATGTGTAGCCTGGTCACAGCTGATGATCACATGAATAAATATCAGTGTGTCACAAACGGCACTTTTCTCTATGGGGTTCTGTATGGAGCCGTGAAACCTGGTGACATCACAGATGATGATGTGTGTGTGTGTGTGTGTGTGTGTGTGGGCACAGTGGAGATCAGTGTGACCCTCTGAGCCTCTTGAACCCTGCTCCTCGTCCTCCTTCAGCTCTGCTTCTCATTAACACTTGTTTTCTCTGTGAGCTGAGAGCAGATCATCACACTGGAGCTCCTCCACCAACAAACACAGGCAGCGGCTCCTTCATTAAAGCTGGAGCTGAGACAGAAAGAGTCTCACCCTCTCATCGTCACAATGAAGAGCTGCTTCACTGAAGATCAGCTTCTTCACTGTCTTCAGCGTCTTCAGTGTCTTCAGTGTCTTCAGCATCTTTAGCTTCTTCAGTGTCTTCAGCGTCTTCAGTGTCTTCAGCGTCTTCACGGAGACAAAAGCTTGTTGTTATTTTAAAAACATCAGCGCTTCAGTGAAGAACACAAACCTGTGAAACTGTCATGAAACAAAGTTTCACAGTTTTCAAAATAAAAGTCATAGTTTCTGTTTATCCACACTACCACGGCCCCACAATTTTCACAATAAAAGTCATAGTTTCTGTTTATCCACACTACCACCCCAGTTTTCAAAAATAAAAGTCATAGTTTCTGTTTATCACTACCATCGCCCCACAGTTTTCAAAATAAAGTCATAGTTTCTGTTTATCCACACTAACCACGGCCCCACAGTTTTCACAATAAAGTCATAGTTTCTGTTTTATCCACACTACTCACGCCCCTGGTTTTCACAATAAAGTCATAGTTTCTGTTTATACAGTAACACAGCCCCACAGTTTTCAAAATAAAGTCATAGTTTCTGTTTATCCACTATACGGCCCACAGTTTCAAAATAAAAGTCATAGTTTCTGTTTATCCACACTGCACTACAGTTTTCAAAATAAAGTCATAGTTTCTGTTTATCCACACTAACACGCCCCACAGTTTTCACAATAAAAGTCATAGTTCTGTTTATCCACACTGCCACAGCCCCACAGTTTTCACAATAAAAGTCATAGTTTCTGTTTATCTACAGTAACACGGCCCCACAGTTTTCAAAATAAAAGTCATAGTTTCAGGGTTTTTTCCCATAAACACTTCCTGTGTTAAAGGCTGTGAAACTTTCTCAGTGGTAACCATAGCGCCAAGCATCAGTGAGGATGACGATGACGAGGATGATGATGAGGCCTCAGTGTTGGACTGAAGTTTAGTTTCTAAAACTGTGTCTCACGCTCTTCTTCTCCTCCGTCAGCGGTCGTGTGGGTGTTTTTAATCCTGCTGATGACCTTGCTTTGTCACGCGAGGTCTCTCTCTGTGTGTGTGTGTGTGTGTGTGTGTGTGTGTGTGTGTGTGTGTGTGTGTGTGTGTGTGTGTGTGTGTGTGTGTGTGTGTGTGTGGCGAGGAACAACACAAAACACGAGAGAAAAGAGGAAAATACAAAAGCTGCGCATTAAATCCAGCACGCTGCTGGTCTATGCTGTGACCTCTGACCTCTGCAGAGCGAGGCAGTGCTCCTCCTCCTCCTCCTCCTCCTCCTCCTCCTTCATCTCAGCTCACAGCTCCGCTCTTATTGTGGAGGATTTCCAGAGATGTGAAAACTAACGAGATGAGATGAGATTTGTATTCATTAAAAGTTGAAGTCAACTATGAATGGATTATTAAAATAACCCTCTTTTTATTCATCATTAACGTCTTCAATAAAACAAAGAAATCACACTTGTACCAAACAGCTGGGCATGAATTTAGACTCAGACTCATGCTGGATGAATGGATGAATGATGAATGGATGAAGACTTCTTCACAGACATTCATGTGTTCACACTGTGCGTGAACTTTACATCAGCAACATTCAGCGTGAAGGAAAATGATTCATGTTGTCATAGAATGATTCACCACCTGTTATCATTCCTACAGAGGAGGCGGCGGCCAATCAGAGCGCAGCACACACACTCTCTCTCTGTCTGTCTGTCTCTCTGTCTGTCTCTCTGCAGATGTCTCGCTCCCTAATTTGTGAACAGAGCAACAATCACCTCCATCTGTCCCAGTTTTTACTTTCCTCCTCCTCCTCCTAAAAATCACCTCTGTGCCCCACTAAATCTCCTTAGCACACACACACACACACACACACACACACACACACACACACCCTGTCAGTGGTGGGGTGGGATTGAGAAAGCCAATCAAAAGCTATGAGAGAGTGCTTTGGTGAGCACAGACACAATCAGAGGCTGGTGGGGGCTTCAGGTTTGTGTGTGTGTGTGTGTGTGTGTGTGAGGCTGTGCTTCGTGGCATTTTACTCAGTGTGTGTGTGTGTGTGTGTGTGTGTGTGTGTGTTGGTGGGCTACCCAGGCTCCTGTCAGCCACCCAGTGAAAGAAGGCTCAGAGCAGAAACTGGGACAGATGGGGCCGAGACTTAGAGGGAGGGAATAATCACACACACACACACACACACACACACACACTGCACACACACACACACACACATGCATGCACACACACACACACACGCACACACACCTCTGTCTCAAAGTGCCTGAAGACATTTGGAACTTTTTCGTTTCTTTTTTTTTTTTGTCGTACAGTCGCTAAATGAAGACGTCACCGTCGTCATGGTAACGACGTTCAACCTGATGTAAACAAACCACACACACACACACACACACACACACACACACATTGAATAGCTGTGGTTGTGTTTTGGCTGAGACACAATCTGAGACTCTCACTCCAAACTTCACAGAGAAAACCTCTCTGCTGCCTCGTGTGGTCACTCTGTGTCACTGACGTCAACGTGTGCGTGTGTGTGTGTGTGTGAGCGGTTTACAAACTTCAGTTTAACACTGAGATAAAGACGTGATCATGTGACGTAGATACTGAGGATGTTAATTATAATTGTGATAATTGTTGTGAATCATTGATGTATTTCTAATCTGGATTAATATTAGTTTGAATGATTGAACTGCATTTAAGTCGTAATTATCACGTCATCAGTGTTTATACGTTTATAGAATTAAAGTTTGCTTCTTATGAGGCAGATCATGCAGGTTCACTGTGTGTGTGTGTGTGTGTGTGTGTTGTTAGGTCTTTGTGAGTGAAACCATAGCGTGGAGTGAGTGCTCTGTTCTCCTGCACCCGTCTTTGTTCACCTCACAATCATCGTTCAGCTCTGTTTTAATCTGAGACTGCAGCAACAAGACAACAACAACAACAACAACAACAACACTGAGAGTGAGACACTGAGACAACAGCTGAACAACTAAACACAATAAAACAAACAAGTTCAAAATCACCTGTGGAGGGTTTTAATGTGATGAAAGTTTTATTCTGACAGGATTAAATTATAATCTCCAAACCCTCACCTGTGTCACACATTAACAACTAGATAATCTGACGGTAACATTTTATTTTGGCATAAATGTTACTTTTATTGTTTTATTTTGACGTAAAAGTTACTTTAATGTTTTATTTTGACATAGAAGTTCCTTTTATTGTTTTATTTTGGCGTAAATGTTCCTTTTATTGTTTTATTTTGCCGTAAATGTTACTTTTATTGTTTTATTTTGACGTAAAAGTTACTTTTATTGTTTTATTTTGGTGTAAATGTTACTTTTATTGTTTTGTTTTGACGTAAGAGTTACTTTTTATTGTTTTATTTTGGCCGTAAAGTTACTTTTATTGTTTTTGACTGACGTAAAAGTTACTTTATTGTTTTTATTTTAGACCAGCCAAATGTTACTTTTATTACTGTTTTTGAAATGATGTTACTTTTATTGTTTTATTTTGGTGTCTTTATTTGCTTTTGTTTGACATTGTTTTGTTTTGGCGTAAGTTACGCGCATTGTTTATTTTGGCGGTAGGTTACTTTTTATTGTTTTTATTTTGGCGTAGAAGTTACTTTTACTATTTAACTGGCTTTAAAATGGTGCTTATTGTTTTTTATTTTTGACGTAAAGTTACTTTTTATTGTTTATTTTGGCGTAAAGAATTTACGCCGTTTTATTTTTGTATAATTTTTGTTCATTTTATTTTGGCGGTAAAGAGTTACTTTTTAACTTCATTTTTATTTTTGGCGGTAAAGTTACTTTTTTATTGTTTTAGCCGTAAGTTACTTTTATTTTTATATTTTGGCCGTAAAAGTTACTTTTATTGTTTTGACCCCGGCGTAAATTTACTTTTATATGTTTATTTTTAATGAAAGTTACTTTTATTGTTTTATTTTAGCGTAAAGAGTTACTTTTATTGTTTTTATTTTGGCGGTAAAGTTACTTTTATTGTTTATTTTATTACTTTTTATGCGTTTTTATTTTGGCGTAAAGTTACTTTTATTGTTTATTTTTGGCGTAAGAGTTACTTTTATACGTTTTATTTTGGCGTAAAAGTTACTTTTTATTATTTTATTTTAGCGTAAGATTCACTTTTATTTTTTATTTTAGCGTAAAGATTGCTTTTATTGTTTTATTTTGACATAGAAGTTCCTTTTATTGTTTTGTTTTGGTGTAAATGTTACTTTTATTGTTTTATTTTGACGTAAAAGTTACTTTTATTGTTTTATTTTGACGTAAAAGTTACTTTTATTGTTTTGTTTTGATGTAAATGTTACTTTAATGTTTTATTTTGACATAGAAGTTCCTTTTATTGTTTTGTTTTGGTGTAAATGTTACTTTTATTGTTTTATTTTGACGTAAAAGTTACTTTTATTGTTTTATTTTGACATAAATGTTACTTTTATGCTTCTATTTTGGTGTAAATGTTACTTTTATTGTTTTATTTTGACATAAATGTTACTTTTATTGTTTTATTTTGACATAAATGTCACTTTTATTGTTTTATTTTGACATAGTACTTTTATGCTTTTATTTTTGACATAAATGTTACTTTTATTGTTTTTATTTTATTTTATAAATGTTACTTTATTGTTTTGACCTGTGTTACTTTTTATGCTTTTGCTGACTTAAATGTTACTTTTATGGTTTTATTTTGGAGTAAATGTTACTTTTATTGTTTTATTTCATTGTAAATGTTACTTTTTATTGTTTCATTTTGGTAAATGTTACTTTTATTGTTTATTTTTGACATAAATGTTACTTTTATGGTTTTGTGCTGAGCCTCTTTAAACTTTCCTTGTTTCTTATTTTTGGGTAAATCTTTACTTTTATTGTTTTATTTTGACATAAATGTTACTTTTTATGGTTTTATTTTGATTAATAAATGTTACTTTTTATTGTTTTATTTTTGAACCAAATGTTACTTTTATTGTTTTCATTTTGTTGTAAAATGTTACTTTTATTGTTTTATTTTGACATAAATATTTACTTTCTAACGTTTTATTTTGACATAATTATTGCATATGGTTTTCTTTGTGTTGCCCTTGGTTTTGACACGATATAAATGTTACTTTTTTGGTTTTATTTTGGTGTAAATATTTACTTTTACTGGTTTATTTTGACTTGTAAATATTTACTTTTATGGTTTTATTTTGGTGTAAATGTTACTTTTTATGGTTTTATTTTTGAATTGTAAAATGTTGTACTTTTATTGTTTTATTTTGACGTAAAAGTTACTTTTATTGTTTTATTTTGGTGTAAATGTTACTTTTATGGTTTTATTTTGGTGTAAATGTTACTTTTATTGTTTTATTTTGGTGTAAATGTTACTTTTATTGTTTTATTTTGGTGTAAATGTTACTTTCATGGTTTTATTTTGAAGGCTGCAGCTGTGGCAGAAGTTTAATTCCTTCACTGTCCCTCACTTGTCTCTGTGATGGAGCTGTTTGTGGTCCAGTTCTCAGATCGGCCTGCAGCGGTCACTCCCCCGTGTCCCCCCCGTGTCCCCCATAGACCTCACACTTATCTGTGTCTCTGTCCTTTCAGCGTCTCGTCCTCCTTCACACTTGACAGTCGGCTGAGTTGGGACAGTGTCTGTAGTGAAAGGCCTTTGTGTCGCTCGGCTGCACGTCTTTTCCTCCGTGGCCTCTTGTGTCACTCAGCCGAGGTGTGAGGAGCCCTCAGGGGCCGCAGAGGGGCCGGTGTCAGGCCCGGCCCGGGGCCCCGGTGCCGGCCGCCGGCCTGGAGCGGCCCCCTCTCCGGTCACGGTCTCGTCTCTTTCACTGACAGTTTGTTCTCAATTAGACGTCTTTTGTCCCCGCAGTGAAAAGCTTCAGGAGACAAAGTGGGCGCTGCCGTGTGGGCGTGGCCGAGCGCCCTCTGAGCCATAATGGCGATGTTTCGCCTCTTCACGATCCCCCGCCGCCTCGCTCTTTATACTCTCGTTTTAACGTCTTCAAAGACTCAATGTCCTCTAAAGACTTTTTAAAAACTTCCTGCATTTAAATCTCATTAAGCGCATGCTAACGCTAATGCTAACACAGAGAGAAAGTGTTTAAGTTCACTGAAGATGATTTTTAAATCAAAACAATCATGAAATCAATCTGTAACACTTTAGATTATTGAGATTATGGAGATTATAAACACTCTCTCCAATAAATCTCATGTACAAAGATCCTGGACTCTCATCACGTCCATGATCGCTAACGTTAGCAACTGTGTTAGCGTATGTGACCTTACTCAGCCGAGGTGTGGAGGAGAGGGACAAAGAGGCGGCTAAAACCTTTTCAAAATAAAACCCTCATTTTCTGTTGGTCCACACTAAAACATAATCCTAGCCCCATTTTCTTTTAAATTTGCACCAAATTACAAGCCCTCTGCTTTCAAAATAAAAGCCTTCGATTCTCAGACACAAAATTAAAAGTCTCTGTTTCCACAAGTTTTAACCAAAACACAAAATCAAGGTTTATTTTCCCACAGATTCTGAAGAGAATTAAAGTTTCATCATCATCATCATCGATGATGATGATGAAGGTCACACACACACACACTGCAGCTGAGGTGAATTAAGGTGATGTTTAGAACAGGATGAAGATGAAGGTGTGTCTCCTCCTCCTCTTGGAGGGGGGTGTGTGTTATGTGGGGGTCGTTGGGGAAAGAAGTGTCTCTACCAGCTGCATGGCAAAATAAAAGCCCCTCCCCTTCCTGTTCAGCGGTACAAAGGATGAAAGGGTGAGTCCTGCTGGGTGGCACCGGCTCCAGGTGACCACAGCAACCTGACCAGCTCGCCGCACTGCCCCCTCCCTCCCCGCGCTGTATAGAGCTCATTTAAAGAGCCCGGGAGGGGGCGGGGCCTGTTTTTGAACCCGACCACATAATCTCAGGCTTGGAGCGTCGCACACAATGGAGCCGGTCTGAAGGTGGCACCGCAGAGGCCGGGCCCTAACTAGCAGTTTGAGCTCTCTGGGTCTAATAATAATACGGCGAGCTCCAGTTACACGTCGAGGCTGAATGGGGGTCGTCTCTCACAGGACGTCTCTCACAGGACGTCTCACAGGACGTCTCGCAGGACGGAGATTTAAGGTTTAATTACCTTCACTGTGTGCAAACGCACACGTCTGAGTCACTAACATTTAAGTGTTTATCTGAGTGTGAGACAGACTTTACAACAGGACAGTGAAGTTTATAAAACACTCACTCGCACACACCAAAGTCCACAGAGAGCTGCGGCTGCTCTGCTGCCTCGTGTGGTCACTTTGTGTCACTGCGGTCAAACTGAACAGTGTGTCTCACAGTGAGATAAAGACGTCGTGAAGTTGTTTGATTTGAATGAAACATCTTTTTTAAAGGAACATTTCCACTCTTTTACTCGTCAGTAATCCTGTTTCAGACGTCTTTGATGACAGCAGGTGTTTACTCACTGCACGTGCTCAGTGACGCGTCACATGACATCACATGTCTGTTCACAGTGATGATCTTAGGCTGATGCCCCTTGGCATCAGAGTGGTAATTATGGCAGTTTCCAGCTCCCAGTGGAACTAATGTGATGAAATCTCAGAAAGAGACAGAGGACAAAGAGGCAGAAATGTAGCCGGGGTGAAGTGCTGTGTGTGTGTGTGTGTGTGTATGGGGGCAAGGCAACAAGTGCCTTTCGGGGGCTTTTTTTGTGGGGGTCTAATGGGATTTTCCAAGGAGCTTTGCCAGATCTGCTGCCTTCATTCAGGATTCAGGATCAGTCTTTTGGCTGCCAGGCGGCACACTTCTGCCCCCCCCACACACACACACACACAGACGCACACGCACACGCACACACACTCTCTGGTGTCAGAGGTCATCTGACCTGGACTCAGCTCCAGGTTTCTGTGACATCGAGTTTTTCTGTCCAAACCCAAACTCGAGCCGAACTCAACAAACAAGTTTGTTACCTTCAGTTATTGAGTTATTCAGTTGTTCAGTTATTCAGTTATTCAGTTATTGAGTTATTGAGTTATTCAGTTATTTAGTTATTCAGTTATTCAGTTATTCAGTTATTCAGTTATTCAGTTATTGAGTTATTGAGTTATTCAGTTATTGAGTTATTCAGTTGTTCAGTTATTCAGGGATTCAGTTATTGAGTTATTCAGTTATTTAGTTATTGAGTTATTGAGTTATTCAGTTATTCAGTTATTCAGTTATTCAGTTATTGAGTTATTGAGTTGTTCAGTTATTGAGTGAGAATTATTCAGTTATTCAGTTATTCAGTTATTCAGTTATTGAGTTATTCAGTTGTTGAGGTTATTCAGTTGTTCATTCAGTTATTGAGTTATGCAGTTATTCAGTTATTCAGTTATTGAGTTATTCAGTTATTCAGTTATTGAGTTATTGAGTTATTCAGTTGTTCAGTTATTGAGTTATTGAGTTATTCAGTTGTTCAGTTATTGACTTATTGAGTTATTCAGTTATTGAGTTATTCAGTTGTTCAGTTATTCGGTTTATTGAGTTATTCAGTTATTCATTGAGTTATTCATTCAGTTATTCAGTTATTGCAGTTATTGAGTTATTGAGTCATTCAGTTATTGAGTTATTGAGTTATTGAGTCATTCAGTTATTGAGTTATTGAGTCATTCAGTTATTGAGTTATTGAGTCATTCAGTTATTGAGTTATTGAGTCATTCAGTTATTGAGTTATTGAGTCATTCAGTTATTGAGTTATTGTTAGCACATCACAGTATGTTTGTGATGTTTAGTTTTTGCAGTCTCTGTGTTTTAAATCTTCTAAAGAGTCAAAGTTCAAGTGTGAGACCAGAAAAAGTCAAAGTCTTAAAGTTGATTTAAGACTTTGACTTAAGGAGTTAGGATTGAGCCGTGGTGGCTCAGTGGTGAGAGGAATGTTGAGGGTTCAATACCTTGCAGCGTGTGAATGTGTGAACACTGTAGTGTTATATAAATACAGACCATAATAGCAACTCGTCTTCTTCTGGTTTTATTTGGTCGTAGAGGAAATGTAGTGGAGTACAAAGTACCTCAGTAAAGTAAAAAAGTACAAATACTTTGTTACACTGGTACACACACACACACACACTTGTACTGCGTGTTATTTTTCACTTTTCTTGTGATCATGCTTTGAACTTCCAGGCCACCGTACCGAGCTCTGCCGCGCCGCGTCACAGGAAAACGACACCGAGCACAGAAGCTGCTGCAGGTCACAGAAGCCTGACCGCTGCCAGTTGTCGAGTTGACCTCTGACCTTTCCTCTGACCTGTGAGGAGCAGGGGGGCGGAGTCTCTGTCAGCACAGGAGGAGGAGACGCAGTTTAAATTCTTCACGTTTGATCCAGAATGAAAACACTGATTTAGAGGAAAAGAATGAAGGTCAAAGGTCACATGTCTTTTTTTCTTCTTTATTGATCATGTGATTATAATTATTGTTATTATTTTGTTTCCTGCAGAGAAGCAGAGCAGCTGATTGGTCGTTAATCCTGTTACGCCTGAACGCACCTCAGGTGAGTCGCTGAGCCTGTGCTGCCTTCAGGTACCTCAAGCTGTGACCTCTGACCTCACTCAACAGGAAGTGAGTGTGTGGGTTCAAATGTACGCGACCGCCTGATCCCCGAGGATTTGACTCTGAAGGGTTTGAAGTCTGCGGGCGACCTTTGACCTCCAGGACACTTTGTAGCCAAAGAACAAGAACAAGAGTCACAGTGAGGAAATCATATTCTGTGTGTGTGTGTGTGTGTGTGTGTGTGTGTGTGTGTGTGTGTGCAGTGGTCGTCATGGAGACCAAAACTTCCTCCTAAAACCATCATTTATCAAGTCACTTTTTTCCTGTGAGTGTGTGAGTGTCTGCATTGACTGGAGACTTAATCTAACCTTAACTACAATTACTACTGGCCTAATCCTAACCCTAATCCTAACCTTAAAACATATCTTCACCTCAAAATGTAGTCATTGATTTTTGTCCCCACAAGGAAACAAGTC